>NC_029788.2:49944538-49945370 GCF_000816755.2 Arachis ipaensis
AGCTCTGCTAGTTGCTTGGCAAACACCTTGTTTTGGGCTAAAATTGTATCAACATGGTTCGGCTCCATGACTCCCTTAGTGTTGTGTCTCTCTGAAGCATAGTAGTACTCATTCTCAGCCACTGTCTCAATCACTTCAATGGCTTCTTCCACAGTCTTTTTCCTGTTCAATGAACCTCCTGATTAATGGTCTACAGCCTTCCTTGATTCATAAGAAAGTCCATCATAGAAAATATGCAATTGCACCCAGTCATGGAACATGTTTGGTGGGCATTTCCTTGTCAAATCCTTGAAGCTCTCCCATGCCTCGTATAGAGTTTCACCATCTTGTTGTCTAAACGTCTGAACCTCAGATCGAAGCCTATTGACCTTTTGTGGGGGGTAGAAACGTGCCAGAAACTTGCTTTCCACCTCGTCCCATGTTGTTAGGCTCCCCCTTGGGAATGATTCCAGCCACTTAGCTGCCTTGTCCCTAAGTGAAAATGGGAACAAGAGCAGTTTATAGGTATCTTCCAGGACTCCATTGGACTTCACCGTGTCGCAAATTCTCAGGAATTTTGTGAGATGTTGGTTTGGATCTTCATTAGCATTCCCACCAAATGAACAATGATCCTCCACAAGTGATATTAGCTGTGGTTTGAGTTCAAAATTGTTGGCCTGAATGGGTGGTTTCTGAATGCTGCTACCATAATTCCCAGAGGTTGGGTTTATGTATGAACCAAGAACCCTCCTCTCGGGAATGGCATTGTTCCCATCAGCTCTCTCATGGTTGTGAACTTCTCTATCCATGTTGAGATCTAGAGCTTCCTCAAAATTGTCCTCAGATTCTCCTT
>NC_029788.2:49946158-50049832 GCF_000816755.2 Arachis ipaensis
TTCCCTTCTAAGTTTATGAAGGGTCCTCTCTGGTTCGGTATAATGAGGAGTTGATGTCTCTCCTCTCCTACCTGTCATACAGCACAGGCAACAAACAAGTGAAATACTCTTGGTTAATGGAAGAGTATGGTTAGAGCAGTTGAGGAATTAATTCAAATAGTTAGTGAGTCAGTGAGTTAGTTGCTTGAATTTAAAGTCATAAAGAAAGAAAGCATGTAACAGAGTGCAGAAATTAAAATTCAACAAGTAACTTGAACTGAATTAACAAAGCAAGAAAAATGCTCAATCTAGTTAACTTCCAATTTGAGAATTGTCAATCGAAAACTAATCCCCGGCAACGGCGCCATAAACTTGATGTGCATAAACTTGATATGCTACGATTTAGGAAATTGCACAATCGGAAAAATTCCTTCCGGCAAGTGCACCGGTTATCGTCAAGTAAAAACTCACAATAGAGTGAGGTCGAATCCCACAAGGATTGGTTGAGTGAGCAATTCGGATTAGAAGTATATCTAGTTGAGAAGAAGATAAAACTATTATTGATTCATTGAATTACAATAGAGCTCCCTAACCCAATGAAAGGGGTTTAGTGAGTCATAGCTGTGAATTCAATTACAAAACTAAAAGAAAATGATCCAAAGTTCTCCGTGTCTCCCCCATGGAATTTGCATCAAAATCATACTGTTTGGATGGTTCATTGCTTTGTTATTCATTTAACCATTCTTGGTTACTTTAAGCTCAAGAAAATGCATAAAACAACTAAAAATAACAGAAAAATGCTAGTGAAACTAGCCTAAGATGCCTTGGCATCAGTCGGCTTGAAGCAAGCTATGGTCACCTTGTAAATCTCAGGCAGGCGGATTCAAATGGTTATAGAGTTTTAATAATTAAAAGATAAATAAAACGTAAAATAAAGATAGAGATACTTATGTAATTCATTGGTGAGAATTTTAGATAAGCGTATAGAGATGCTTAGTTCCTTCTGAATCTCTGCTTTCCTACTGCTTTCATCCAATCCTTCATACTCCTTTCCATGGCAAGTTGTATGTTGGGCATCACCGTTGTCAATGGCTACATCCCGTTCTCTCAGTGAAAATGGTCCAAAATGCGCTGTCACCGCACGACTAATCATCTATCGGTTCTCGATTCTGCTGGAATAGGATTCAGAAATCCTTTTGCGTCTGTCACTACGCCCAGCACTCGCGAGTTTAAAGCTCGTCACAGCCATCCCTTCCTAGATCCTACTCGAAATACCACAGACAAGGTTTACACTTTCCGGATCTCAAGAATGGCCGCCAATAATTCTAGCCTATACCACGAAGACTCTGATCGTAGATTAGGAGGCTAAAAGATACACATTCAAGCTTGTTTGCATGTAGAACGGAAGTGGTTGTCAGGCACGCGTTCATAGGTGAGAATGGTGATGAGCGTCACATAATCATCACATTCATCATGTTCTTGTGTGTGAATGAATATCTTACAGAAGAAATAGGCTTGAGTTGAATAGAAAAACAATAGTACTTTACATTAATTCATGAGGAACAGCAGAGCTCCACACCTTAATCTATGGTGTATAGAAACTCTACCGTTGAAAATACATAAGAACAAGGTCCAGGCATGGCCGAATGGCCAGCCTCCCCAAATGGCATATGAATTCGAATATGGGAAAAAGGGGGCCTAGTACAATAGTAAAAAGTTCTATTTATGCTAAACTAGTTACTAGGGTTTACAAAGATAAGTAAATGATGTAAAAATCTACTTCCGGGCCCACTTGGTGTGTGCTTGGGCTGAGCATTGAGCTTTCATGTATAGAGACTCTTTTTGGAGTTAAACGCCAGCTTGTAACCTATTTCTGGCGTTTAACTTTGCTTTGCAACCTGTTTCTGGCGTTTAACTCCAGAATAAGGCAAAGAGCTGGCGTTGAACGCCAGTTTGCGTCCTCTAAACTCAAAAAAAGTATAGACTATTATATATTGCTAAAAAGCCCTGGATGTCTACTTTCCAACGCAATTGAGAGCGCACCATTTAGACTCATGTAGCTCCAGAAAATCTATTTTGAATGCAGGGAGGTCAGAATCCAACAACATCTGCAGTCCTTCTTTAGCCTCTGAATCTGATTTTTGCTCAAGTCCCTCAATTTCAGCCAAAAATTATCTGAAATCACAGAAAAACACACAAACTCATATTAAAGTCCAGAAATGTGAATTTTATTTAAAAACTAATAAAAATATACTAAAAACTAACTAAATCATACTAAAAACTATGTAAAAATAATGCCAAAAAGCGTATAAATTATCCATTCATCATCATGCGACGTCTCGATCGCATCGACCAGGTGTTTGTATCATAGGGCATTAAGCTACTGCCACTCTCAGACTCTCCCGCCTCTGACGAGCAGGATCAGGAGGAGGAGCTCGCTGAGTAGCCGACTCATCAGGATGCACCTCCAGAGACACAGGCCACCACTGAGGTCCAGCAGCCTCCTGAGGATCCACAGCCACATCCAGAGCCACAGCCAGTCCTAGTCCCACAGCCTGAGCCTGAGCCACAGCCCGGCGTGATTGTTGACCCCCATCCCGAGCTTCAGCAGTAGCATCAAGGACGATGCTTGATTCTAAAAGTATGGGGAGGTCACCATTCGTGACTGGTGTTTACATTTATGTGGTGAACTTTCGGACATCTATTTCTGTTTTCTGCTACTTTATTTTATTTTGCACTTTATATTTTAGATCATTTTGGGATGATTGTATATATTTGCTACTGTAGATACTCTTGTTTTGGTTGTTGCATACTTTTAGTATATATATATATATATGTTTTGCATCTTAGTTTTTGATTGTGATTAGAAAAATGTTTTGGATTGATAAATTCTAGTTGACCCTTTTTTGTATAAGAATTATGTTTTAATTAAAAAGGGGGTAAACTAGGAAATTTTTTTTAAATTTTCTAAATCACAACATTGCACTGGAATAAGCTTAGTCAATATAATGAAAATTTTCAAGAAATTCATTTTTAGGGTACCACCCAATTGGTTGAAAATTTTTTTTTTAGAACTTGCTTGAATTATATACTTGTGGATCATGTCTTGAGCAAAGAACACAAGCATGTGAAAACTAGGTTACTAGTCCAGTATGAAAACTACTTTTAGAGATTTATTTTATATCTTTGGATCACTTTTGATCTTTGATCATCTTTTGGCACTTTTATGTTACATTTGGGAGGTTGGCCATTCGGCCATGCCTAGACCTTTTTCACTTATGTATTTTCTACGGTGGAGTTTCTACACCCCATAGATTAAGGTGTGGAGCTCTGTTGTTCTTCATGAATTAATGCAATTACTACTGTTTTCTATTCAATCACGCTTGATCCCTGGTGCACGAATTGTGAATCACACTTTTCATAACTCGTACCACTAACCAGCAAGTGCACTGGGTCGTCCAAGTAATACCTTACGTGAGAAAGGGTCGAATCCCACGGAGATTGTTGGTTTGAAGCAATCTATGGTTATCTTGCAATTCTTAGTCAGGAAGTCAATTGTATTTATCAGTTGAATTGCGAATAAACAAGAGAGCATGGGTTAAAGGTTACTTGTTATGTAGTAATGTAGAATATGTTGGAGTTTTGGAGATGCTTTGTCTTCTGAATCTCTGCTTTCCTCTGTCTTCTGATTCACGCATTCACGTCCTTCTATGGCAAGCTGTGTGTTGGGGCATCACCGTTGTCAATGGTTACATCCCCTCCTCTTGTGAAAATGGTCTAAATGCTCTGTCACAGCACGGCTAATCATCTGAGGTTCCCGATCATGCTGGAATAGGATTCACCCTCCTTTTGCGTCAGTCACTACACCCAGCACTCGCGAGTTTGAAGCTCGTCACAGTCATTCAATCCCTGAATCCTACTCGGAATACCACAGACAAGGTTTAGACTTTCCGGATTCTCATGAATGCCGCCATCAGTCTAGCTTATACCACGGAGAAGCTGATTAAGGAATCTAAGAGATATTCATTCAATCTGATGTAGAACAGAAGTGATTGTCAGACACTCGTTCATGGATTGAGGAAGGTGATGAGTGTCACTGATCATCACCTTCTCCATGGTTAGGCGCGAATGGATATCTTAGATAGGAACACGCATGTTTGAATGGAAAATAGAAATACTTGCATTAATTCATCGAGACACAGCAGAGCTCCTCACCCCCAACAATGGAGTTTAGAGACTCATGCCGTCAAAGAGTACAAAGTTCAGATCTAAAATGTCATGAGATGTTGAATACAATAGTAAAATGTCCTATTTATAATAAACTAGCTACTAGGGTTTACAGAAGTAAGTAATTGATGCATAAATCCACTTCCGGGGCCCACTTGGTGTGTGCTTGGGCTGAGCTGGAAGTCTACATGTGGAGAGGTCATTCTTAGAGTTGAACGCCAACTTTTGTGCCATTTTGGGCGTTGAACTCCACTTTGCAACTTGTTTCTGGCGCTGGACCCCAGAATTGGGCAGAGAGCTGGCGTTGAATGCCAGTTTGCGTCATCTAAACTTGGGTAAAGTATGGACACTTATATATTGCTGGAAATCCCTGGATGTCTACTTTCCAACGCAATTGGAATCGCGCCATTTTGAGTTCTGTAGCTCTAAAAACATTTTGAGTGCAGGGAGGTCAGAATCCAATAGCATCAGCAGTCCTTCTTCAACCTCTGAATCTGATTTTTGCTCAAGTCCCTCAATTTCAGCCAGAAAATACCTGAAATCACATAAAAACACAGAAACTCATAGTAAAGTCCAGAAATGCGAATTTAACATAAAAACTAATGAAAACATCCCTAAAAGTAGCCAGATTCTACTAAAAACATACTAAAAACAATGCCAAAAAGCGTATAAATTATCCGCTCATCACAACACCAAACTTAAATTGTTGCTTGTCCCCAAGCAACTGAAAATCAAGTAGGATAAAAAGAAGAGAATATACTATAAATTCCAAACTATCAATGAAACATAGCTCTAATCAGATGAGCGGGACTTGTAGCTTTTTGCCTCTTGAATAGTTTTGAAATCTCACTTTATCCATTGAGGTTCAGAATGATTGGCATCTATAGGAACTCAGAGTTCAGATAGTGTTATTGATTCTCCTAGTTCAGTATGATGATTCTTGAACACAGCTATTTTGTGAGTCTTGGCCGTGGCCCTAAGCACTTTGTTTTCTAGTAGTACCACCGGATACATAAATGCCACAGACACATAATTGGGTGAACCTTTTCAGATTGTAACTCAGCTTTGCTAAAGTCCCCAATTAGAGGTGTCCAGGGTTCTTAAGCACATTCTGTTTTTGCTTTGGACCTTGACTTTAACCGCTCAGTCTCAAGTTTTCACTTGACACCTACACGCCACAAGCACATGGTTAGGGACAGCTTGGTTTAGCCGCTTAGGCCAGGATTTTATTCCTTTAGGCCCTCCTATCCACTGATGCTCAAAGCCTTGGGATCCTTTTTATTTACCCTTGCCTTTTGGTTTTAAGGGCTATTGGCTTTTTGCTCTTGCCTTTTGGTTTTAAGAGCTTTTGACTTTTTCTGCTTGCTTTTTCTTTTTTTCCATTTTTTTTTGCAAGCTTTATTCTTTGCTGCTTTTTCTTGCTTCAAGAATCATTTTTATGATTTTTTAGATTATCAAATAACATGTCTCCTTGTCATCATTCTTTCAAGAGCCAACATATTTAACATTCTTAAACAACAACTTCAAAAGACATATGCACTGTTCAAGCATTCATTCAGAAAACAAGAAGCATTGTCACCACATCAATATAATTAAACTAAGTTCAAGGATAAATTCGAAACTCATGTACTTCTTGTTCTTTTGAATTAAAACATTTTTCATTTAAGAGAGGTGATAGATTCATAGGACATTCATAACTTTAATACAAAGTTACTAACTACTAATGATCATGTAATGAAGACACAAACATAGATAAGCACTTAACATAGAGAAAACGAAAAACAGAGAAAGTAAGAACAAGGAACGAGTCCACCTTTGTGATGATGGCATCTCCTTCTTGAGGGACCAATGATGTTCTTGAGCTCTTCTATGTCTCTTCCTTGCTATTGTGGCTTGATTCCCAGTGATTTTTGGTATTTCTATCCTCAGTTGCTTCCAATAATTATGTGGAGGGAAGTGCATCCCCTGAGGTATCTCAGGGATCTCTTGATTTGCAGCCACATGTTCTACCACTGAGCTATAGATCCTTCACATAGTTGTTTTACCACACCAAACTTAGAATGTTGCTCGCCCTCGAGCAAAAGAAGAAGGAATAGATGAAGAAGAAGATGTGGAAAAAAAAACTAGGATTATGAGGAGGGAAGGTGGGGATCCTGTGGGGTCCACAGATCTTGAGGTGTCAAGGCATTTACATCCCTGCACCAATTTAGGCATGCAAAATGCCCTTGCGCACAACTCTGGGCGTTCAGCGCCAGATTGGTGCTTGTTCTAGGCGTTGAACGCCCATTTGTTGCCCATTTCTGGCGTTGAACGCCAGAACCATGCTTTTTCTGGGCGTTCAGCGCCAGCTCTTCTCAAGGGTGCAATTCTGGCATTCAAACGCCCAGATGCTGCCCATTTTGGGCGTTCAGCGCCAGAACCATGCTCTGTTCTGGCGTTGAACGCCAGCCAGATGCTTCTTACTGGCGTTTAAATGCCAGTGAGATCCTCCTCCAGGGTGTGATTTTTCTTCTGCTGTTTTCGATTCCGTTTTCAATTTTTAATATTTATTTTGTGACTCCACATGATCATGAACCTAATAAAACATGAAAAACCATGAAAATAAATAAAAATTGGGTTGCCTCCCAACAAGTGCTTCTTTAATGTCCTTAGCTGGACCTTGCTGAGCTTTTAATCTAGCTTCAGCCTTGAGCACTCTTGCTCAACATTGCCTTCAAGATAGTGCGTGATTCTCTGTCCATTAACAATGAACTTCTTGTCAGAGTCAATATCTTGAAGCTCCACATAACCATATGGTGATATACTTGTAATCACATATGGTCCCCTCCACCGAGACTTCAGTTTCCCGGGGAATAGCCTGAGCCTGGAGTTGAACAACAGAACCTTTTATCCTGGTTCAAAGATTTGTTGCCTGTTGTACTCTTTGGGTATGAACCTTGCAGCTTTATAGTTTGCAATATCGGCAAACCATGGTGTTTCCTGAATGGCAAATAAATGCTAATCCGGAAAAGTCTCAGAGATCTCAAGAAAGGGGAGGGACGTCCCTTCTACTGGCTCTATCCGGGACAGATGATCAGCCACTTAGTTCTCTGTCCCTTTTCTGTCTCTTATTTCTATATCAAACTCTTGCAAAAGCAACACCCATCTGATGAGCCTGGGTTTTGAATCCTGCTTTGTGAGTAGATATTTAAGAGCAGCATGGTCAGTATACACAATCACTTTTGATCCTACTAAGTATGATCTGAACTTGTCAATGGCATAAACCACTGCAAGTAATTCTTTTTCTATGGTTGTGTAATTTTTCTGGGCATCATTTAAAACGCGACTAGCATAATAAATGACGTGCAGAAGCTTGTCTTGCCTCTGTCCCAATACTGCACCAATGGCGTGATCACTGGCATCACACATTAGCTCAAATGGTAATGTCCAGTCTGGTGCAGAAATAACTGGTGCTGTGACCAGCTTAGCATTCAGCGTTTCAAACGCCTGCAGACACTCTGTGTCAAACACAAATGGCGTGTTAGCAGCTAGCAGATTGCTTAGAGGTTTTGCGATTTTTGAAAAATCCTTTATAAACCTCCTATAGAATCCTGCATGCCCCAGAAAGCTTCTGATTGCCTTAACATTGGCAGGTGGTGGTAATTTTTCAATTACCTCTATTTTTGCTTGATCCACCTCTATCCCCTTGTTTGAGATTTTATGCCCAAGGACAATCCCTTCAGTCACCATGAAGTGACATTTTTCCCAGTTTAAAACTAGGTTGGTCTCTTGGCATCTCTTCAGAACAAGTTTCAGGTGATCAAGACAGGAGCTGAATGAGTCTCCATATACTGAGAAGTCATCCATGAAGACTTCCAGAAATTTTTCCACCATATCAGAGAAAATAGAGAGCATGCATCTCTGGAAGGTTGCAGGTGCATTGCACAGCCCAAATGGCATCCTTCTATAAGCAAACACTCCAGATGGACATGTGAATGCTGTTTTCTCTTGATCCTGGGGATCTACTGCAATCTGGTTATAGCCTGAGTAGCCATCCAGAAAGCAGTAATAATCATGACCTGCCTGCCTTTCTAGCATCCGGTCTATGAATGGTAAAGGAAAATGATCCTTTCTGGTGGCTGTATTGAGCCTTTGATGAGCGGATAATTTATACGCTTTTTGACATTGTTTTTAGTATGTTTTTAGTAGGATCTAGTTACTTTTAGGGATGTTTTTAATAGATTTTGTGTTAAATTCACATTTCTGGACTTTACTATGAGTTTGTGTGTTTTTCTGTGATTTCAGGTATTTTCTGGCTGAAATTGAGGGACTTGAGCAAAAATCCGATTCAGAGGTTGAAAAAAGACTGCTGATGCTGTGGGATTCTGACCTCCCTGCACTCAAAGTGGATTTTCTGGAGCTACAGAACTCGAAATGGCTCGCCTCCAATTGCGTTGGACAGTAGACATCCAGGGCTTGGTAATTTTCTTTTTATTTTCTTTTCAAAAATTTTTCAAAAATAATTTCAAAAATCTCTCATCTGTTTTCGAAAAAAAAAAATAAAAATGTTTTCAAAAAATTTTATTCAAAATTTTTAAGAATGAATTCTAGTGTTTCATGATGGTTTGGTGAAGCCTGGCTGGCTGCAAAGCCATGTCTAAATTCGTTTGGACTGTGGCTTCCAACCATCACTTTATACGACTGTAGGGCATGTCAGGCATGTCATGTCTATGTGGATTTAAAGCAGAGCTTATGATCACTGGAAAAGTGTCACCTTCTCCCAGAAATACATATTTCAGGGATGGTGGTAATGGTTTGAGCTCGGGTTTAGGAGGTTTTCCTTCTTCCAGAGAAAATTTCAGAGGCTCTTTAATCTCCTCTGAATCCTCCAAATCAGGCTGAACATCTTTAAAGATGTCTTCCAACTCTGATTCGAGACTCTCAGCCATGTTGATCTCTTCGACCAAAGAGTCGATAAGATCAACTTTCCTGCAGTCTTTTGGTGTGTCTGGATGCTGCATGGCTTTGACAGCATTCAACTTAAACTCATCATCATTGACTCTCAGGGTTATTTCCCCTTGTTGGACATCAATGAGGGTTGGTCCAGTTGCTAGGAAGGGTCTTCCTAGAATGAAAGTAGCACTCTTGTGCTCCTCCATTTCCAGCACTACAAAGTCAGCGGGAAAGGCGAATGGCCCAACTCTGACAATCATGTCTTCAATAACGTCTTATGGGTATTTAATGGAGCCATCAGCAAGTTAGAGACATATCCGGGTTGGTTTAACTTCTTCAGTTAAGCCAAGCTTTCTGATAGTGGATGCAGGTATTAGGTTGATGCTTGCCCCAAGATCGCATAAAGCTGTCTTGGTGCAATTACCTCCTAATATGCATGGTATCAGAAAACTTCCAGGGTCTTTAAGCTTTTCAGGAAAGCTTTTTAGAATGACTGCACTGCATTCTTCAGTGAGGAGAACTCTTTCTATTTCTCTCCAATCCTTTTTATGACTCAAGATCTCTTTCATGAACTTGGCATAAGAAGGTATTTGCTCAAGTGCCTCTGCAAATGGAATCTTTATTTCAAGAGTCCTGAGATAATCTGCAAAGCGAGCAAATTGCTTATCCTGCTCCTCTTTCCGGATTTTTTGAGGATAAGGTATCTTGGCTTTATATTCCTCAACCTTAGTTGTTGTAAGTTTATTGCCTACAGAAGTGGCTGAAGAAGCCCTTTTAGAGGGGTTGTCATCAGCACTTGTGTGTGTCTGATCCCTCACTGGCAATTGAGTGCCAGAGTTAGAAGCTGGAGTGACGTTAGACGCCAACTCCTTGTCTGTTCCTGGCGTCTGAACGCCAGAACTGTGCCCATTTTGGGTGTTCAATGCCAGATCCTTGCTTGTTTCTGGCGTTGAACGCCAATCCTTGCTTGTTACTGGCGTTGAACGCCAGTCTTGGGCATGGTCTGGGCGTTCAGCGCCAGCCTTCCACCAGATTGCTGGCGTTTTAACGCCAGAATTATTTTTCCCTGGGCTCTTACTGTCCTCAGGTGAATTTTGGGTGGTTTGCTCATTTCTTGGCTCTTTGCTGCCTTGAGGTGGGGTATTTAATGTTTTCCCACTTTTCAATTGAACTGCTTGGCATTCTTCTGTTATTTGTCTTGACAGCTGCTGCTTTGTCTGCTTCAATTGTTCTTCCATATTTATATTAGCCATCCTTGTTTCTTGAAGTTTATCCTTGAATTCGGCTAACTGCTTTGTTAGAAAGTCCAATCGCTGATTGAATTCAGCAGCTTGTTTTACAGGGCTGAGTTCAGCAGTTACTGTTTTAACCTCTTCTTTCATGGAAGGGTCACTGCTTAGGTACAGATGCTGATTCCTGGCAACTGTATCAATGAGCTCTTGAGCCTCTTCAATTGTCTTTCTCATGTGGATAGATCCACCAGCTGAGTAATCTAGAGACATCTGAGCTCCTTCTGCAAGCCCATAATAGAATATGTCTAACTGAACCCACTCTGAAAACATTTCAGAGGGGCATTTTCATAGCATCTCTCTGTATCTCTCCCAGGCATCATAAAGAGATTCCTTATCTCCTTGTTTAAAGCCTTGGATGTCCAGCCTTAGTTGTGTCATCCGTTTTGGGGGAAAGTATTGATTCAGGAATTTTTCTGTCAACTGTTTCCATGTCCTTATGCTGGCCTTAAGTTGGTTATTTAACCACCTCTTAGCTTGATCTTTTACAGCAAATGGAAACAGTAATAGTCTGTAGACATCCTGATCTATTTCCTGTGGAAGACCGGAATACTGGCAACTTTGCTGCACCATGATAATGAGCTGAGGATTCAACTCAAAGCTATTGACTCCAATGGAGGGTATGCAGATGCTACTCCCATATGAAGCAATAGAGGGGTTAGAATATGACCCCAGAGACCTCCTGGACTGTTCATTTCCACTTAGATCCATGATGGAGAAAGGGAGATGATGTCAAGTAAAAATTTTATTTTTATTTATTTATTTATTTCAAAAATAAATTAAAATAAAATAAATAAAAATAGGTGAAGATTTTCGAAAAAATGAGGAGAGAGAAAGTGGTAAGGAAGTTTTGAAAAAGATATGATTTGGAAAAGATTTTAAATTTTGAAAAAAAAACTGGATTTTTAAAAATAACTTTTGAAAAATGTTTTAAAATTAGAGAGAAAAGATATTTTTGAATTTAGTGAGGAAAGAGAAAAACAATAAAATAGCACAAGATTTAAAATTTTTAGATCTAATGCTCCTTGTTTTCGAAAATTTTAGAGGGAAAAACACCAAGGAACACCAAACTTAAAATTTTAAGATCAAGACACAAGGAAAACTCAAGAACACTTTGAAGACTCACAAGAACACAAGAACATGAAGAAAGGACACCAAACTTAAAATTTTTAGAAAACCAAACTAAAATTTTCGAAAATCAAAGGAAAATCAATAAGAAAACACCAAACTTAAAGTTTGGCACAAAATTTAATAGAGAAATTATTATTTTTGAAAAAGATTTTTAAAAAAGTATACCAAACTGCCACGGACTTAGATCAACGCTCTAGCCAATTGGACAGTAAACGTAACACTTGTTTTGAAGAAGGATATTTTTAACCAAGAACAATAATAAGAGACTCTAAACCAAAAAAAGAAAAATTTTCCTAATCTAAGAAACAAAATAAACCGTCAGTTGTTCAAACACGAACAATCCCCGGCAACGGCGCCAAAAACTTGGTGCACGAATTGTGAATCACACTTTTCACAACTCATACCACTAACCAGCAAGTGCACTGGGTCGTCCAAGTAATACCTTACGTGAGTAAGGGTCGAATCACACGGAGATTGTTGGTTTGAAGCAATCTATGGTTATCTTGCAATTCTTAGTCAGGAAGTCAATTGTATTTATCAGTTGAATTGCGAATAAACAAGAGAGCATGGGTTAAAGGTTACTTATTATGCAGTAATGTAGAATATGTTGGAGTTTTGGAGATGCTTTGTCTTCTGAATCTCTACTTTCCTCTGTCTTCTGATTCACACACGCACGTCCTTCTATGGCAAGCTGTGTGTTGGGGCATCACCGTTGTCAATGGTTACATCCCCTCCTCTTGTGAAAATGGTCCAAATGCTCTGTCATAGCACGGCTAATCATCTGAGGTTCCCGATCATGCTGGAATAGGATTCACCCTCCTTTTGCGTCTGTCACTATGCCCAGCACTCGTGAGTTTGAAGCTCGTCACAGTCATTCAATCCCTGAATCCTACTCGGAATACCACAGACAAGGTTTGGACTTTCCGGATTCTCATGAATGCTGCCATCAATCTAGCTTATACCACAGAGATTCTGATTAAGGAAAATAAGAGATATTCATTCAATCTGATGTAGAACGGAGGTGATTGTCAGACACACGTTCATGGATTGAGGAAGGTGATGAGTTTCACTGATCATCACCTTCTCCATGGTTAGGCGCAAATGGATATCTTAGATAGGAACTCGCATGTTTGAATGGAAAACAGAAATACTTGCATTAATTCATCGAGACACAGCAGAGCTCCTCACCCCCAACAATGGAGTTTAGAGACTCATGCCGTCAA
This sequence comes from Arachis ipaensis, assembly GCF_000816755.2. Taxonomy (NCBI): domain Eukaryota; kingdom Viridiplantae; phylum Streptophyta; class Magnoliopsida; order Fabales; family Fabaceae; genus Arachis; species Arachis ipaensis. The sequence goes on from NC_029788.2 coordinate 49,958,940, forward strand.
AGAGTACAAAGTTCAGATCTAAAATGTCATGAGATGTCGAATACAATAGTAAAAAGTCCTATTTATAATAAACTAGCTACTAGGGTTTACAGAAGTAAGTAATTGATGCATAAATCCACTTCCGGGGCCCACTTAGTGTGTGCTTGGGCTGAGCTTGAAGTCTACACATGGAGAGGTTATTCTTGGAGTTGAACGCCAACTTTAGTGCCATTTTGGGCGTTGAACTCCACTTTGCAACTTGTTTCTGGCGCTGGACGCCAGAATTGGGCAGAGAGCTGGCGTTGAACGCCAGTTTGCGTCATATAAACTTGGGTAAAGTATAGACTATTATATATTGCTGGAAAACCCTGGATGTCTACTTTCCAACGCAATTGGAAGCGCGCCATGTTGAGTTCTGTAGCTCCAAAAAATCGATTTTGAGTGCAGGGAGGTCAGAATCCAACAGCATCAGCAGTCCTTCTTCAACCTCTGAATCTGATTTTTGCTCAAGTCCCTCAATTTCAGCCAGAAAATACCTGAAATCACAGAAAAACACAAAAACTCATAGCAAAGTCCAGAAATGTGAATTTAACATAAAAACTAATGAAAACATCCCTAAAAGTAGCCAGATTCTACTAAAAACATACTAAAAACAATGCCAAAAAGCGTATAAATTATCCCCTCATCAATTCCATTATAAGATACTCACTCGTACTTCAATCTGGAGAATGATATGATCCGTGACACTCATCATTATTCTCAATTCTATGAACGCGTGCCTGACAACCACTTCCGTTCTATCTGAGCTCAACGTAGTCATTGGGCGACAGCTTGAGTGCGTATCTCTTGGGTATCTAATACACAGACCGAGTCCGTGAGATTAGTATCTTTGTGGTATAGGCTTGAACCAATTGGCAGCATTCCTGGGATCCGAAAAGTCTAAACCTTGTCTGTGGTATTCCGACTAGGTTCTGGGAAGGGATGACTGTGAAGAGCTTCAAACCTACGAATGTTGGGCGCAGTGACAGTATGCAAAAGGACAAGGGTCCTATTCCGACGCTAGTGGGAACTGATAGATGATTATCTGTGCGGTAGCTGTACATGGTATTTTTCATCCGAGACGAGAAATCTGACAGTTGATTAGTCGTGCAGAGATCGTACCTGGTATTTTTCATCCGAGAGGATCATACAGCTTGCCATGAAAGGGAGCACGCATGATTGGAAGAAGGCAATAGGAAAGCAGAGGTTCAGAAGCAACAAAGCATCTCCAGACGCTTATCTGAAATTCCCACCAATGAATTACATAAGTAACTTTATTTTATTTTATGTTTTATTTATCTTTTAATTATCAAAACCTCATAATCATTCGAATCCGCCTGACTGAGATTTACAAGATGACCATAACCTGCTTCAAGCCAACAGTCTCTGTGGGATCGACCCTTACTCACGTAAGGTATTACTTGGACGACCCAATGCACTTGGTGGTTAGTTGTGGGGAGTTGTGAAAAGTGTGAATCACAATTTTGTCTACCAATTAGTATGGAAATATAGACAGTGAATAACAAAAATTAAAATGCTAAATGAAAAGAAGAAAATAATAAACTGAAATTAAAGGAATTAGCAAGGAAACTAAAATTGCATAATCTAACTATCAATCAATTTAGTCATTGTCAAATTCAAACCAATCTCCGGCAACGGCGCCATAAAACTTGATGACCGAAATTCACTCACTAATAAATGAATTCGTTCTTTGGCAAGCGCACCAAATATCGTCAAGTAATAACCCACTAGGAGTGGGATCAAATCCATAGAGATTGGTAGATTTGAGAAACTTTAATTCATGGATCAATTAGTCAAGCTAATCAAGAATGATTGGTATTGCAGAATAGTAAATGACTTAAAATAAAAGAAAGGAAATAAGTGCAGAAACTTAAAGAGAAAGAAAGTAAATTATAGAATTATAAATGACTGAATGTAAATGGGGGAATGTGATGATAACTGAAATTTAAGAAAGCAGTAAAGAATGGGTAAGATAAGAATAGGGAAAATTCATTGAAGTTGGGAGATATTGTTCTCTCTGGATTAAAATCAGATCATCTCATCTTCAATCATGCAACTCATTGACCTTTTGGCAATCATGATTGATTGAATCCCAATTCCTTGGTGATTCAATCTCTCAAATCTTGATAATCAGCCAATTCCTTGGTCTAATTGCTCATGAAAAGAGATAGGCTTGGTCCCTAATTTTACCACACATCATCATAGATCCATTTAATTGGGCAGATTTCATGTCATTATATCCAATCCCAAAAACCCAGATCTACTCAATGTGAGAGGGAATTTCAAGCATGGTTTTATGATTCCTCTTCCAAGGTTCACATAAAACCCAATTTGTATTCAGCCTCTTTTCCAAGATGACTAAACACTAAGAATGAAGAACAAAATTTCTTCTAGCAAATCAAAGAGAAGATGAAGAGAAGAAGAAATTCACTATCAATTAATCCATCAAGTACAATAGAGCTCCCTCCCCCAATGAGAGGGAAGTTAGCTACTTATAGCTCTGTATAGAATGGAAATTCAAAACTAGAAAATAAAGCTAAGTACAAAAGTGAAAGATAAAAGCTCCAAAACTCTCCAAAAGCTAAGAGTGAAGTAAAAGTTCCAAAAGTCCCTTTCCAATTCAAGTCACCACCTATTTATACAAGTTTTCTATGAGTCTTCAGGTGTACTTGCATGATCTAAAAGTGGGCCTTTCTAATTTGCAATCAGTATGACCCATTTTGGCTGAACAATGTGCTTCCAGGAGAATGTCGCGCTCTTTGAGATAACAGAGCGCTCTGGCACCCATGCGTACAAGTCCTACATGCGTGCGCATCCTACACGCGTGCGCGTCCCTCAGCATTTTACTCATCCACGCATACGCGTGACCTACGCGTGCGCGTCACCTCTTCATTCAGCACTAGTCACGCGTACGCGTCTCCTATGCATACGCGTCCTCTTCATGGCGCTCACTTTGTGAACGTAGCGCTCTTGAAATGAACGCTCTACCATGTGTACGCGTTACCCACGCGTACGCGTGGCCTTCAAAAGTCTACTTCCACGCTTCTGCTTAGTTCACGCGTTCGCGTATATTTTCACAAACGCCACATCCACGCGTACGCGTCATGCACGCGTACACATCGGTGGCAAATCTTCAATCCCAACTTTCAAAGTGTCGCAGACACTCTTTTGTTGAGAACGTAGCGCTAGTTAAAAGAGAGTGCTCCCTCATATCCACACGTATGCGTGGTCTTCCAAAAATCATATTTCGACGTGTATGCATCACCCACGCCTATGCGTCACTAGCAAACATTCTTGGTAAAGAACACAGTGTTCTTTGAAAGAGAGCGTAGTGCTCCCTGTTTCATCCCTTTTTTGTTCTTTTTTCACCTGAAATTTCAGCCAAAACTCATTTCAAAGCAATGTTCATAAATTAATCATATAGCACATATAATTGCATCCATGAATGAGATTTCACCAATTCTATGGTCCTTTTAAATAAGAGAAAGAGGTAAAGGACGTAAGTCATCAATGCCTAGAACTTAAATCAGATTCCGGTAGTTAGAGACTTTCCAGAAGTATTCCCGGAGGATATTCCTGAGTTTCTGATGACTTGCATCATCGACCTCTTCTTCTTATCTAAAAGGGCCATAAAAAGAGCATAATCTCATTAATCAATGCAATTTCATAAACCAAATGATATATATTATGGTACATTGCTTTGAAATGGGTTTGTGCTGAATTTTAGGTGAAAAGAGCAACAAAAGGGGAAGAAAATAACAAAAACTTCTGGGTGTGCCACTTGAAGCTCTGGGCGTGGCACGCCAAGCTTTTGAACCAACTCTCAACAATGGGCATGCCACTTGAAGCTCTGGGTGTGGCACACCAGGCTTAAGTTCCAGAGGAGTAATTTTGAGCCTACTATGGGCGTGGCACGCCAAGAAGTGGGCGTGGCACGCCGGGGCATATGCCAGCCTGACCTTCTCTCACTCAAATGACAATATCTTGAGATACACAACTCCAAATGTGGTGATTCTAGTGCCATTAGAAAGTAGACATTCAGGGCTTTTCAACCATATATAACACTTTATAATGAACACTGGAATTGAGGAAGATATTGACCCCGAAAACATAAGAAGAAAAATACGTCACCGCAGAGTTACCAGCCTGACCTCTTCATCTTCAAAGGAACATAACTTGATTTGTAGAGGTCTAAATGATCTAATTTTGGTAGCGTTAGAAAGATGACATCAAGAGATTTCCAATGATATATAACACTCCAAGGTAGACGTTAAAAATGAAGGTGAAAAAGGCCATTATTTCAGCGTTGCAAAACCTGGGTGTGCCACTTGATATCGAAGGCATGGCACGCCAGCTCCATTTTTATAATGGGCGTGGCACACCGGGTTCTGGGTATGGCACGCCAGTTCTAATGGCTAGAAATCATCATTGAAGGCGTGGCACACCAAAGAGTAGGCGTGGCATGCCAGTTTCATAATATATGGGCGTGGCACGCCAAAGAGTGGGAATGGCACGCTGGGGTACTGACAGACTGACCTCTTCACCTTCAAATGGGCATAACTTGAGCTACAGAGGTCTCAATGAGTTGATTCAAGTGGTGTTGGAAATCTGACATCCAGAGCTTTCTAACAATATTTAATACTTTATAGTGGACATTCATTTTGAGGCGTAACCAACTCCATACTTTCAATGTTGTAAAGCGGGTCATACTCCAAAGAGCAAAATCAAGTGGGAGTGGCACTTGAAACCACACGCCAACTTCTCCCTGTAGCCCCCAACCTTCAATTAAGCCCACTCCAACTCTCATTCAAGCCACACTTATCAATCAATTAAGGCCATAAGAAGAATCTAGAATAGTTTATTTTCATTTCATTGTAATTTGCTTTTCATTTTATTTAAGTTTGTAATTTAGGAGAGCCTATATAAAGGCCTTAGTTTTATAGAATTAAAAGGGGATTTTTCTGGACACTCCACTGGGAGGGGTCTTCAAACTCCCTCTTCTCACCATCATCATCTTCTTCTTTTCTTTCTTACTTGTAAATATTTTAGTTATGAATTACTAACTCTTTCCATTGGGAAAGAGAGCTCTATTGTTTTTCAATGGATTGATTGTTTTTATTCTTCTTCTTCTATTAATCTCTCTTTGATTTACTAGAATAGCATTCAGTTATCTTGGAAAAGAGATTGAATGCAATTGGGTTTTATGGGAACCTTGGAAAAGGAAACATAAAACCATGCTTGAAATTCTTTCTCACACTTGAGTAAGATCTGGGTTTTGGTGTTTGGATATGGTGACATATAATCCTCCCTCTACTTGGACCTATGATGATGTGTGGTATAATCAGGGACCATTCTTCATCTCTTCTCATGAGCAGTTAGACCAAGGAATTGGCTATTGATCAAGATTTGAGAAATTGAGTCACCAAGGAATTGGGACTCAATCAATCATGATTGCCAAGAGGTCAATGAGTTGCATGATTGAAGATGAGATGAAATCAATTAATTTGGAGAATGCAATATCTCTTGATCCTAATGTTTATTTTATCTTTCTTTCTTTTATTTACTTTATGGTTATTTACATTTTCTGCACTTTACATTTGCAGCACTTTACTTTCTTGTACTTTACTTTCCTTGCCATTTACTTCCTTGCACTTTATTGCTTTCCTTTACTTTCATACAATTTACAATTTTGTTTGCTTATCACTTCAAAAATTGAATAGTCTAACTAGAATAATCAATTAACTATTGTTTGCTTTAATCTGTTAATCTCTGTGGGATTCGACCCCACTCCTAGTGGGTTATTACTTGACGATATTTGGTGCACATGCCAAAGAACGGATTCATTTTATATGGATAGTGAATTCCGATCATCAAGTTTCCACCTTAAAGGAAGTTTGAATTCGTGATTGAATTGGTGCCGGGAGCCAGACCAGTGTCGATTGCGCCATATCAGATGGCTCTGATAGAGCTGGCCGAATTAAAGACTCAGTTGGAAGAGCTTCTGAACAAGAGGTTCATTCGACAGAGTGTATCAACATGGGGAGCGCCAGTTTTATTGGTGAAGAAGAAGGATGGAGGAATGAGATTATGCGTGAATTACCGACAGTTGAACAAAGTAACTACGAAGAATAAGTACTCGCTGCCAAGGATAGATGCTTGATGGATCAACTGCAAGGAGCTGGGTGTTTTCCAAGATTGATTTGAGATCCGGTTACCATCAGATAAGGGTGAAGGAGGGTGATATCCCTAAGACTGCATTTAGGACGCGCTATGGGCACTACGAGTTTGCGGTGATGTCTTTTGGATTAACAAATACACCTGCTATATTCATGAATTACATGAACAGAGTCTTTCGTCCCTTTTTGGACAAATTCGTGGTAGTTTTCATAGACGATATCTTAGTTTATTCTAAGACGGTGAAGGAGCATGAGGAACACTTGAGGATTGTGTTGTAAATCTTAAAAGAGTGAAAATTGTATGCTAAGTTGTCGAAGTGCGAGTTCTGGAAGGAGGAAGTGAAGTCCCTCGGTCACGTTGTGAGCAAAGGAGGAATAGTTGTCGATCCTTCGAAGGTAGAAGCGGTAATGGAATGGGAAAGACCAACGACGATGACTGAAGTCCAAAGCTTCTTGGGTTTAGCTAGATATTACCGAAGATTTATTGAACGATTTTCCCAAATAGCACTGCCGAAGATTTATTGAAGGATTTTGCCGGAACCGCATGAACCATTTGAAGTATATTGCGATGCTTCCTTGAAGGGTTTGGGTTGCGTGTTGATGCAACACCGGAATGTGGTGGCTTACGCATCGCGTCAGCTGAGACCGCATGAGATAAATTACCCAACTCATGATTTTGAATTAGTGGCGATTGTGTTTGCATAGAAGATTTAGAGACTGGTGCGTGGTAGAAGTTAGGCCAATTAAGAGATTTTAAATAAGAGAGCAGCGTTGCAAGTATAGCTCTTAACCAGCTAAAATCCGCCTCACCAATTTAGAAAGGTCTCACAAAAATTAAGAATAAAAATACCGGGAGTATGAATCCCAGGTCGTCTCCCAACGAGTTGCAGAAAAGGGTGCTATTTTATTAATTAGGAATTTCTGAGAGTTTTGAGAGTTGATTAATGAGCAATTAAATAATTGTAAATTAAAGCAATAAAAATAAACTAAGAATAATTATTGATATTCTAAATAAAAAACCTTGACTGGAGGAATGATTAATTGGAAGTTCTATCCTTGTTGGGATCTCTGAAGTGTAGAATTAAAAAGGTTGTTATTTTCACTTAGTTAACCCTTACGAAATAAAGGAAAGTCAAGTGATTAAGCTAACCCTTATTTGCAAATCCTAGTCCTCTCCCTTCGGAAGGTCTAGCGTTAGTAAATACAGAACAAGCCAACAACTTCTAGATTAATCAACACTTAAGCCTTCTAACTCAAGTGTCTCCTCTTAATCAACCCCATGTCAAGTATTGGATCTACTCCATTGACATGAATATAACGCTCATAAAAATATAAGAAGACATGATTAATTTAAATAAAATAAGGATTCAAAATTAATTAAAAATAAAAGCAATTCTCTGCATTAACAATCCATGAAAATAATCCAATTACTACTTTAAGAATTAAGAATATGTTATAAATAAGTAAAAGAGTAAGTAAAGAAACAAACTAGAATAATGTCTTCAACGGAGGTAATTACTTCTTCAATATCCAAAAGCATAAAACTAATTAACTATGAATGTAGAGAAAACCTAAAACTATCCTCATGAGAATATGTAAATCTAATCTATATGTAGATGTATGTTGAGTCTCTGCATGTTCCCTAGCTTTATTCTGTGTTTCTGGGCCGAAAACTGGGTCAAAACGCGGCCCGAAATTGCCCCCAGCGTTTTCTGTTAATTCTGCAGATTGCGTAGGTCACGCGTATGCGTCGTCCACACGATCACGTCATTCGTCCAAACTCCAATCCACGCGTACGCGTCAGGCACACGCACGCATCGCTGCGATTTTCTTCATTCCACGCGCTCGTGTGGGCCATGCGCGCGCGTCAGTGTTCACTGGTCATCTCCTTAGTTTCTTGTGTTCCTTCCATTTTTGCAAGCTTCCTCTTCATTGTCAAAGCCATTTCTGCCCTATAAAGCCTGAAACACTTAACACAAGGATCACGACATTGAATGGTATATAGGAGAATTAAAATATATAAATTAAGGATCTTTGGAAAGCAAGTTTTCAACCATAAAACAAACTAGGAAGGAATTATAAAATCATGCAATTAGTATGAATAAGTAGGTGATGACTTGATGAAACCACTCAATCAAACACAAGATAAACCATAAAATAGTGGTTTATCAACCTCCCCACACTTAAACATTAGCATGTTCTCATGCTTAGCTTAAGGAGATAAAACAAATGAGTAGGGAAAAGTAAGACTCATATAATGCAATGCAATATAACCTATGTATATGAATGCAGCTATATGATAAAATGATTTTGTCTACTTAGTCAAAAAATAAATAAGTTCTTTCAAGATAAAAATAAATCAAATTTCACTAACTCAAATTATACAATAAAAGCAAGTAAACTTGTAGGAAGACAGCTTATGAAAGCAGGGAACATAGGATTAAGCATTGAACCCTCGCTTGATGGTGTATGTGCACTCTAGTCTCTCTAGTGTATAGGGTAATCACTCTACTTTTCTCTAATCATGCTTTCGAAACCTTGTTCTTCACCTAACCAATCAACAAGTATTTAATGTACTGATGCAAATATCATGAGGTCTTTTCAAGGTTGTAATGGGGCCAAGGTAAAGGTTAGGGTATATATATGACTAAGTGAGCTATAAATTGAATCTTTGATCAACCTAAGCTATCACCTAACATACATACTCTATTTTCTTCTTAGATCATCCTTAACTAATGCATCAACTTTTTCTCTTAACTTGTATCACATATGCATTGATTTTTCATTAAAGTTAACTTAGCATTGGGGTAATTTTGTCCCCTTATTCATTTATCTAATTACTTATTTATTTGAATATTTTTGGATTTTTTTATTTTTTATTTTTATTTTTTTTATGACTAGGAAAATAAACATAGCTTATCAATGCACGTTGATTTATAATTTTTCTAGTTTTACATGAGTAGGTGCCTAAATTCCCAACATTTTATCATGACACAATTCCTTATTAACCAATATTCCCATAGTTTCCCACACTTTAATTGATATACATTTTTTATCTTAAGCTAACCAAAGATTCAATTTGGGGTAATTAACTTGTTTTTCCGCTTAAGGCTAGTAATGTGGTAAAATATAGAACAAAGGGGATTAAAAGGCTCAAAGTTGGCTAACAAAGGTAAATGGAAGGGTAGGCTATTTGGGGTAAGTGAGTTAATAAAATAAATGGCCTCAATCATATGCATGCATATAACACATTAAATATTGGACATATAGAATAGAACAAAATATAGATTACAATCACAGAGAAGCAAACACACAAGAATAAAAATTTTATGGTTAAATAATGTAACTATTTTATTAAGCTCAAGTCTCACAGGTTGTGTGTTCTAGCTTTTAACTATGTTCCAAATACAACTTTCTAAACAAGTTTAACACAAAAGTTCCGATTTAAATTAGTGAAAATTTTCAAAAAAAATAGGGTCTTAAAAAGAAACTTATTAATTTCTAACCAATTAGAACATGCATGAAAATAACTTATTACTATGCAATTTTATCATATTATAACAAAAGAAAAATTAAATAAATATCCTATTTTATTGGTGCTAAGATAGAGAAATTACCTCCGAAAGTCAGGTACTGACCGACCTCCCCACACTTAAAGCTTGGCACTGTCCTTGGTGCCATTAGTCAGGAACAACAGGGGTTTGGTAGCAGCATCTCCACAATCGGGACCGTCATGGCTCCCTGTGCTGGTAAATGAAGTAGAGTCTGGGGTGTCTGGTTCTTCTTCAGGTGGGAGGTTACCAACAAGCAGCTCCTTGAGGTACGTAAATCGGCGCTTGTTACGATGCTCCCTTTGCTTTCCTTTCTGGTCAAGCCGGTCTAGCCTCTTAATTATCTGATGGAGCAGTTGGTTTGTTGAAGGTGCTTGTGATGTGGAAGGAGAAGGAATATCTTCGGCCGGGCCTACAGGCCGGCCAGGAGTGGCTGCTGGAGGTCTAATATGTTCCCATTAGGGACTATCTGATCATCTCGTGGAATCATGGCCTTGGTGTCCCCAGCTTTGTAGGAGACTCCGGCTGCTGAGACTAGATTTGAAACTAAGGCAGGAAAAGGTAGGTTGCCCGCAATCTGTACGTGTCCCATAGCATGCCGAATGTGTCTTGGTAAATTGAGGTGCTGGTCTGTAAGGATACACCAAAGTAAAACAGCCATGTCTGTGGTGAAGGAGGACTCGTGAGTGCTCGGAAAGACGTAATGGAACATAATCTGTGCCCATACTCAAGCCTCTAAAGTGAGTGCAGAAGCCAAAATGCTCTTAGGTCGAGATCGATGGTATCCATAGATCCATCTGCTGCCAGGTTGTGCTATAACTCTGAGAATGGTGTCCTAGTCAAATTGGTATGTCTGCCGTTTGAATGAGGCTTCTTGGAATGCGTCCAATCCTTCTGGTGAAGGGGGAAGATCTAAAGCTCTTTGAATGGCATCTTCTGTTATGGGAACTTACTTCTGACGGACATAGACAGACTGCATGGTTGGCATATGGAAATTGGAGTAGAATTCAACTACCCATGAAAGATTAACCTACTTTGGCTGTCTCCGTAGGAATCCCTAATGTCTTCGTTCAATTCGAGGCTCAACAAATTCAATAATGTTGGTCGGGAGGATGAGAAGGTATTTGTTATTATAATTTCTTTCAGCCAGGATAGGGAACATCTGCTTGCAGTAGCGGTTAGGGAACCACGCAGTCTCCTTTACTGGGAAAGCTTTCTCTTTTTTATCGACCTTGATGATCCTCTTGATTCATTTTGTTGAGGGCTTAACTGCTGTTGAAGATGGCTCTGCCACTAGTGCTATTTTTGTTCCTTTCCTTGCTGGTGGTTTTGGAGTAGCTTTCTCTTTACCCTTCTTGGTGGCTGGTGCGCAGAAATTGTGATTACACTTTATTCTCTCGGGAAAATGATCCAAATGCCCTGTCACGGCACGGCTAATCGTCTGGAGGCATCACCCTTGTCAATGGTTTCACCTTATCCTCTCAGTGAAAATGATCAACGCACCCTGTCACGGCACGACTATTCATCTGTCGGTTCTCGATCATGCTGGAATAGGATTTACTATCCTTTTGCGTCTGTCACTAACGCCCAGCACTCGCGAGTTTGAAGCTCGTCACAGTAATCCAATCATTGAATCCTACTCGGAATACCACAGACAAGGTTTAGACCTTCCATATTCTCTTGAATGCCGCCATCATTCTAGCTTACACCACGAAGATTCTGATTAAGAGATCTAAGAGATACTCATTCAATTCTAATGTAGAATGGAAGTGGTTGTCAGGCACGCGTTCATAGGGAATGATGATGATTGTCACGTTCATCACATTCAGGTTGAAGTGTGAATGTATATCTTAGAAGCGAAATAAGATGAATTGAATAGAAAACAGTAGTACTTTGCATTAATCTTTGAGGAACAGCAGAGCTCCACACCTTAATCTATGGAGTGTAGAAACTCTACCATTAAAAATACATAAGTGAAAGGTCCAGGCATGGCCGAATGGCCAGCCCCTCTGATCTAAGAACCAGGCGTCCAAAGATGATCAAAGGATCAAAAGATAATCCAAAGATCCAAAGATTTCTAATACAATAGTAAAAGGTCCTATTTATAATAAACTAGCTACTAGGGTTTACAAAAGTAAGTAATTGATGCATAAATCCACTTCTGGGGCCCACTTGGTGTGTACTTGGGCTGAGCTTGAGTGTTGCACGTGTAGAGGTCCTTTTTGGAGTTGAACGCCAGCTTTTGTGCCAGTTTGGGCGTTGAACTCCACTTTGCAGCTTGTTTCTGGCGCTGGACGCCAGAATTGGGCAGAGAGCTGGCGTTGAACGCCAGTTTGCGTCGTCTAAACTTAGGCAAAGCATGGACTATTATACATTGCTGGAAAGACCTGGATGTCTACTTTCCAAAGAAATTGGAAGCGCGCCATTTCGAGTTTGGTAGCTCCAGAAAATCCACTTTGAGTGCAGGGAGGTCAGAATCCAACAGCATCAGCAGTCCTTCTTCAACCTCTGAATCTGATTTTTGCTCAAGTCCCTCAATTTCAGCCAGAAAATACCTGGAATCACAGAAAAATACACAAACTCATAGTAAAGTCCATAAATATGAATTTAACATAAAAGCTAATGAAGAAATCCCTAAAAGTAACTAGATTCCACTAAAAACATACTAAAAACAATGCCAAAAAGCGTATAAATTATCCGCTCATCACAACACCAAACTTAAATTGTTGCTTGTCCCCAAGAAATTGAAAATCAAATAGGATAAAAAGAAGAGAATATACTATAAATTCCAAACTATCAATGAAACATAGCTTCAATTGGAAAGTGCATTTGAGGCATTTCCGGGATCTCATGGTGATGAGCTTCATACGCCTCTTGAGCTCCATGAATGGGTTCTCTTGCTTGCTCCATCTTTTTCTTAGTGATGGGCTTGTCCTCTTTAATAAGGATATCTCCCTCTATGTCAATCTCAGCTGAATTGCATAGGTGGCAAATGAGGTGAGGAAAGGCTAACCTTGCCATAGTGGAGGACTTGTCAGCCACCTTGTAGAGTTCTTGAGGTATAATCTCATGAACTTCCACCTCTTCTCCAATCATGATGCTATGAATCATGATGGCCCGGTCTATAGTAACTTCAGACCGGTTGCTAGTGGGAATGATTGAGCATTGAATGAACTCCAACCATCCTCTAGCTACAGGCTTGAGGTCCAATCTTCTTAGTTGAACCAGTTTGCTTTTTGAGTCAATTTTCCATTGAGCTCCTTCTACACATATGTCCATAAGGACTTGGTCCAACCTTTGGTCAAAGTTGACTCTCCTTGTGTAGGGGCGTGCGTTCTCTTTCATGTTTGGCAAGTTGAACGCCAACCTCACATTTTCCGGACTAAAATCTAAGTATTTCCCCCGAACCATTGTAACATAGTTCTTTGGATCCGGGTTCTTACTTTGATCATGGTTCTTGGTGATCCATGCATTGGCATAGAACTCTTGAACCATTAGGATGCCGACTTGTTGGATGGGATTTGTTAGAACTTCCCAACCTCTTCTTTGAATTTCATGTCGGATCTCCGGATACTCATTTCTTTTGAGTTTGAAAGGGACCTCGGGGATCACCTTCTTCTTGGCCATAACATCATAGAAGTGGTCTTGATGGGCTTTGGAGATGAACCTTTCCATCTCCGAGGTGGAAGAGGTGGAAGCTTTTGTCTTCCCTTTTCCCTTTCTAGAGGATTCTCCGGTCTTAGGTGCCATCAATGGTAATGGAAAAACAAAAAGCTTATGCTTTTACCACACCAAACTTAGAATGTTTGCTCGCCCTAGAGCAAGAGAAGAAAGAATAGATGAATAAGAAGAAGAAAATATGAAGGAAAAGAGGGAGAGTGTATTCGGCCAAGAAGGGGAAGAGAGGGTTGTAGTGTGTGAAAATGAAGAAGAATGGAAGGCTTTATATAGGGGAGGGAGGGGGGTTAAGTTTCGGCCATATAGGGTAGGTTTGAGTGGGAAATTGATTTTGAATTTTAAAGGTAGGTGGAGTTTATGAGGTAGGTTTATGGGGAAGAGAGGATGGATGGGAGTGGTGTAGAGGTGATGGGGAAGAGAGATTGAGGTGATTGGTGAAGGGTTTTGGGGAAGAGTGTTTATGGGATTGTGTGAAAGAGGGGTGAGAAGAGAGTGAGTGGAGGTAGGTGGGGATCCTGTAGGGTCCACAGATCTTGAGATGATCCTGTGGGGTCCACAGATCCTGAGATGATCCTGTGGGGTCCACAGATCCTGAGGTGTTCAAGGATTTACAACCTTGCACCAAATTAGGCATGTAAAATGCCCTTGCACACAACTCTGGGCATTCAACGCCAGGTTGGTGCCCATTTTGGGCGTTCAACGCCCATTTGTTGGCCATTTCTGGCGTTGAACGCCAGAACCATGCTTGTTCTGGGCGTTCAGCGCCAGCTCTTCTCCAGGGTGCCATTTTGGCGTTCAGCGCCCAGATGATGCCCATTTTGGGCGTTCAGCGTCCAGATACTGCCCATTTTGGGCGTTCAGCGCCAGAACCATGCTCTGTTCTGGTCTGCTTTGAGAGAAGCTTTTTATGCTTCCTCTCCATGGATGCAGAGAGAGATCCTTGAGTTGTAAACACAAGGTTGTCCTCATTCAATTGAAGGATTAATTCTCCTCTGTCCACATGAATCACAGCTCTTGTTGTGGCTAGGAAAGGTCTTCCTAGGATGATGGATTCATCCTCTTCCTTTCTAGTATCCAGGACTATGAAATCAGCAGGGATGTAAAGGCCTTCAATCTTTACTAACACGTCCTCTACTTGTCCATAAGCCTGTTTTCTTGAATTATCTGCCATCTCTAATGAGATTCTAGCAGCTTGCACCCCATAGATTCCCAGTTTCTCTATTACAGAGAGGGGCATGAGGTTTATTCCTGAACCAAGGTCACACAGAGCCTTAAAGATCATGGTGCCTATGGTACAAGGTATTATGAACTTTCCAGGATCCTGTCTCTTCTGAGGCAATGTCAGTTGATCCAGATCACTTAGTTCATTGGTGAACAAGGGACGTTCATCTTCCCAAGTTTCAATACCAAATAATTTGGCATTCAGCTTCATGATTGCACCAAAAAACTTGGCAGTTTGCTCTTCAGTGACATCCTCATTCTCTTCACAAGAGGAATACTCATTAGAGTTCATGAATGGCATAAGGAGGTTCAATGGAATCTCTATGGTCTCTAGATGAGCCTCAGAGTCTTTTGGTTCCTCAGAGGGAAACTTCTTATTGATCACTGGACGTCCCAGGAGGTCTTCCTCCTTGGGAATCACGTCTTCTCCTTCCCTTACAGGTTCGGCCATGGTGCTTATGTCAATGGCCTTTCACTCTCCTTTTGGATTCTCTTCTGTATTGCTTGGGAGAGTACTAGGAGGGATTTCAGTGATCCTTTTACTCAGCTGGCCCACTTGTGCTTGCAGATTTCTAATGGAAGACCTTGTTTCATTCATGAAACTTACAGTGGTCTTGGATAGATCAGAGACTAAGTTTGCTAAATTAGAAGTATTTTGTTCAGAGTTCTCTGTCTGTTGCTTAGTAGATGATGGAAAAGGTTTATTATTGTTAAACCTGTTTCTTCCACCATTATTAAAGCCTTGTTGAGGCCTTTGATCCTTCCATGAGAGATTTGGATGATTTCTCCATGATGGATTATAGGTTTTTCTTTAGGTGAATGGATCCACCTGCAGAAGTGTCCAGTGACATTTTTGATAGCTCAGATAAACCATCATAGAATATATCCAGGATGGTCCATTCTGAAAGCATGTCAAAAGGACACTTTTTGGTCAACTGTTTATATCTTTCTCAAGCTTCATAGAGGGATTCACCATCTTTTTGTTTGAAGGTTTGAACATCCACTCTAAGCTTGCTCAGAGGAAAGAACTTGGCTAAGAAAGCCGTGACCAGCTTATCCCAAGAGTTCAGGCTGTCTTTGGGTTGAGAGTCCAACCACACTCTAGCTCTGTCTCTTATAGTAAAAGGGAAAAGCATGAGCCTGTAGACTTCAGGATCTACTCCATTAGTCTTAACAGTATCACAGATCTGCAAGAATTCAGTTAAGAACTGAAAAGGATCTTCAGATGGAAGTCCATGAAACTTGCAGTTCTGCTGCATCAGAGAAACTAGCTGAGGTTTCAGCTCAAAGTTGTTTGCTCCAATGGCAGGAATGGAGATGCTTCTTCCATGTAAATTGGAATTAGGTGCAGTAAAGTCACCAAGCATTCTCCTTGCATTGTTGTTGGGTTTGGCTGCCATCTCCTTTACTTGTTCAAAATTTTCAATCAAGTTGTCTCTGGATTGTTGTAATTTAGCTTCTCTTAGTTTTCTCTTCAGAGTCTTTTCAGGTTCTGGATCATCTTCAACAAGAATGACTTTTTCTCTGTCCCTTCTCATAAGAAAGAGAAGAGAAAAAGAAAAGAAGAGGAATCCTATATGTCACAGTAAAGAGGTTCCTTATTGTTAGTAGAAGAAAAGAAGAAGAGAAAAATCTGAACTCAGAAAGAGAGAGAGAGAGGGTTCGGATTTTTGGTGGGTGAGGGAGAGATGTTAGTAGATGAATAAATAAATAGAATAAGATGAGAGAGAAGGAATTTTCGAAAATAATTTTTGAAAAAGAGTTAGTGATTTTCGAAAATAGTTTTTGAAAAATGTTAGTAATTTTCAAAAATTAAAACTAAAATAATTAGTTAATTAAAAAGAATTTTTGAAAAAGAGGGAAGATATTTTCGAAAATTAGAGAGGGAGAGTTAGTTAGGTAGTTTTGAAAAAGGTAAGAAACAAACAAAAAGTTAGTTAGTTAGTTGAAACAAATTTGAAAAGATAAGAAGTTAGGAAGTTAGAAAAGATATTTTGAAATCATATTTTTTTGGAAAAGATAAGATAGGAAGATATTTTTTGAAAAGATATGATAGAAATTAGTTTTTGAAAAAGATTTGATTTTTAAAATCTCAATTAATGACTTGATTCACAAGAAATCACAAGATATGATTCTAGAACTTAAAGTTTGAATCTTTCTTAACAAGTAAGTAACAAACTTGAAATTTTTGAATCAAAACATTAATTGATGAAGTTATTTTCGAAAATATGATGTAAAATTAAGAAAAAGATTTTTGAAAAATATTTTTTGAAATTTTCAAAAATAACTAAAAAAAATTGAAAAAAAAGATTTGATTTTTGAAAAAGATCAGATTTTTTTCTTTTAAATTGAAAATTTGATTTGACTCATAAAAACAACTAGATTTTAAAAATTTTTGAAAAAGTCAAATCTAATTTTCGAATTTTTAAGAGAGAAAAAGGGAAAGATATTTTTTTTATTTTTGAATTTTTATGATGAGAGAGAAAAATAAGTAAATTGATGCAATGCATGAAATTTTAGATCAAAACATGTGATGCAAGCAAGAATGCTATGAATGTCAAGATGAACACCAAGAACACTATGAAGAGCATGATGAACACCAAGAACATATTTTTGAAAAATTTTTAATGCAAAGAAAACATGCAAGACACCAAACTTAGAATTCTTTAATGCTTAGACATAAAGAATTCAGGAATGCATATGAAAAACAAGAAAGGACACAAAACAAGAAAACATCAAGATCAAACAAGAAGACTTACCAAGAACAACTTGAAGATCATGAAGAACACCATGAATGCATGAATTTTTCAAAAAAATGCAAGATGAGTATGCAATTGACACCAAACTTATAACATGACTCAAGACTCAAATAAGAAACACAAAAATATTTTTGATTTTTATGATTTTATGACTTTTTTGTATTTTTTTTATTTTTTGAAAATTAATTGAAAAAGAAAAATAAGGATTCCAAAATTTTTAATATGAATTCCAGGAATCTTGCATTCTTAGTCTAAAGCTTCAGTCCAAGAATTAGACATGGCTCACTAGCCAGCCAAGCTTTCAATGAAAGCTCCGGTTCAAAACACTAGACATGGCCAATGGCCAGCCAAGCTTCAGCAAGATATCAGAATATACTGCTCATTACTTATCAAATATGTAACTTGCCTCTATGCTGATGGTTTGGAAGCCTCAGTCCAAAAGAATTTAGACATGGCTTTGCAGCCAGCCAGGCTTCACATGCTTCATGAAACACTAGAATTCATTCTTAAAAATTTTGAATAAATTTTTTTTTTCGAAAACAGGTGAGAAAATTTTGAAATATTTTTGAAAAATTTTTGAAAAGAAAACAAAAAGAAAATTACCTAATCTGAGCAACAAGATGAACCGTCAGTTGTCCAAACTCGAACAATCCCCGGCAACGGCGCCAAAAACTTGGTGTTGTTGCCAGATCCAAACTTGGCACTGATGTTACCGAACCAAAAGCTTATCGAAAACTCAAACAATCCCCGGCAATGGCGCCAAAAACTTGGTGCGCAGAAATTGTGATTACACTTTAATTATGTAAAATCCATTGCTCTGTCTTTCCCTGGTAATGGCGCCAAAAACATGATGCCAATACCATGGTTCACAACTTCGCACAACTAACCAGCAAGTGCACTGGGTCGTCCAAGTAATACCTTACGTGAGTAAGGGTCGAATCCCACGGAGATTGTTGGTATGAAGCAAGCTATGTTCACCTTGCAAATCTCAGTCAGGTAGGGTTAAATGTGATTGGATTAGATAATTAAAAGATATATAATAAAGGATAGAAATACTTATGTAATTCATTGGTGAGAATTTCAGATAAGCGAATAGAGATGCTTTTCATTCCTCTGAACCTTTGCTTTCCTGCTGCCTTCATCCAATCAGTCTTACTCCTTTCCATGGCTGGCTTTATGTGATACATCACCATTGTCAATGGCTACTTTCGGTCTTCTCTCGGGAAAATGATCCAAATGCCCTGTCACGGCACGGCTAATCGTCTGGAGGCATCACCCTTGTCAATGGTTTCACCTTATCCTATCAGTGAAAATGATCAACGCACCCTGTCACGGCACGGCTATTCATCTGTCGGTTCTCGATCATGCTGGAATAGGATTTACTATCCTTTTGCGTCTGTCACTAACGCCCAGCACTTGCGAGTTTGAAGCTCGTCACAGTCATCCAATCATTGAATCCTACTCGGAATACCACAGACAAGGTTTAGACCTTCCGGATTCTCTTGAATGCCGCCAGCATTCTAGCTTACACCACGAAGATTCTGATTAAGAGATCTAAGAGATACTCATTCAATTCTAATGTAGAACGGAAGTGGTTGTCAGGCACGCGTTCATAGGGAATGATGATGATTATCACGTTCATCACATTCAGGTTGAAGTGCGAATGTATATCTTAGAAGCAAAATAAGATGAATTGAATAGAAAACAGTAGTACTTTGCATTAATCTTTGAGGAACAGCAGAGCTCCACACCTTAATCTATGGAGTGTAGAAACTCTACCGTTAAAAATACATAAGTGAAAGGTCTAGGCATGGCCAAATGGCCAGCCCCTCTGATCTAAGAACCAGGCGTCAAAAGATGATCAAAGGATCAAAAGATAATCCAAAGATCCAAAGATGTCTAATACAATAGTAAAAGGTCCTATTTATAATAAACTAGCTACTAGGGTTTACAGAAGTAAGTAATTGATGCATAAATCCACTTCCGGGGCCCACTTGGTGTGTGCTTGGGCTGACCTTGAGTGTTGCACGTGTAGAGGTCCTTCTTGGAGTTGAACGCCAGCTTTTGTGCCAGTTTGGGCATTGAACTCCACTTTGCAGCTTGTTTCTGGCGCTGGACGCCAAAATTGGGCAGAGAGCTGGCGTTGAACGCCAGTTTGCGTCATCTAAACTTGGGCAAAGTATAGACTATTATACAATTCTGGAAAGCCCTGGATGTCTACTTTCCAACGCAATTGGAAGCGTGCCATTTCGAGTTCTGTAGCTCTAGAAAATCAACTTTGAGTGTAGGGAGGTCAGAATCCAACAGCATCAGCAGTCCTTCTTCAACCTCTGAATCTGATTTTTGCTCAAGTCCCTCAATTTCAGCCAGAAAATACCTGAAATCACAGAAAAACACAGAAACTCATAGTAAAGTCCAGAAATGTGAATTTAACATAAAAACTAATGAAGACATCCCTAAAAGTAACTAGATTCCACTAAAAACATACTAAAAATAATGCCAAAAAGCATATAAATTATCCGCTCATCAGTGGCCATCCTAAAAAAGGAAAAAGTAAGTAACTTTAAAAGCTTAAAGGTTAGAGCAAGGAAGAGAAGGGTACAAGTGATAATCAATGCACGGTAAAGAAGGATGTCATTAACACATGGTCGCGAATCCATGTCAAAAGTTCATCAATAGAAATATAGCAAGTGCATGTTATGGCTATTAAATGCAAGATGTTTATTGGCATGCCGGCAAAGGCATGAGTAGCATAGATCAAGCATTCAATGTCCAAGTTAGATTATCAAGTCTCTTAAACTAATAATCTGTTTGTATTGACAATTATATTTAAATAATAAAATATAAAAGGGGTTTTGTGAAAAACAGGCATTAAAGTAGTAGAATAGAATAATATAAAAATAATGTGCAATGCCATACGGGCTTTTTCACAAACACATAACATGCATGGTAAATATGTTATTGAAAGTATTAAATTGAACATGCAAGCAAACTTTTAAGAAGTAATAGTAATTGTCAAACAATTCCACAATAACTCACAAGCAAAATAGAGAAGTAAATAATCACCTAATTAAATTTCTATCACCAATTAAAGGAATAAAAAGAAAAGAAAGAAAAAGAAAATATAGATAATGAAAATAAAAAGAAAAAAAAAGAAAACATTAATAAAAATAAGAATGAAAAAATAATAAGGGAATAAAAAAAGAAAAGAACCTTGATAATGGATGTGAAAAATAAGGGAGGAGAAAGTAAAAAGTGAGAAAGAATAAAGAGGGAAGAAGAGAGAAGAAAGAAATAAGAAAGGAAAAGAAAAGATTAGGATTTGGGAAAGAAAAGATAAGATATCTTGGCTGATCTGGATAAGTTGTGCGCCGCATATGACGCAGACGCGTGGGTCACGCGATCGCGTGGTGGACAATAATTTCAGGTGACGCGGACGCGTGGGTCACGCGATCGCGTGGCCTGATTTGTGCCATTGGCGCGAGTGCAGCCTCGCGTATGCACAAGTCTCTATTTTAAATGCATTTTGGCAAAAATCTGGATGACGTGGACGCGTGGGTGACGCGGTCGCGTGAATGGCCATATTTTGATAAACGACGCGGACACCTGGGGCACGCGTTCGCGTGGTAGGGTTTGTGCTACGAGCATCATTCCAGCCCAACTCCATCATAACTTGCTGCTATATACCTCATTTACGTCGATTTTTAGGGCCACGCATTCGCGTGGGTGATGCGGACGCGTGGGGAGGCTATTTTTTGAATGACGTGAGTGCCCAAATAACGCGGTCGTGTGAGCATATTTGTGCCTAAGGCACGCCTCCAGCCACACTTTCGCGTGACATTCTGCTTCTTTTCTTCTTAGTTTCTAATGCACTATGACGCGGACGCATCGGCGACGCTGGCACATCACGTGCCCTTTTTTTCTTCTTTTTTTTATATATATGCAGCTATATGCAGAGGTTATAAGAAGAGTCATTAACAAAAACAAAAATAAAACTAAGACTGAAACTGAACGATCATACCATGGCGAGTTGTCTCCCACCTAGTAGTTTGCTTTTACGTCCTTAAGTTGGACGTCTTCAGGCTCATTCTGCTTCTGTTGGTGGGTCTTCCAAAAGAAAAATCTCTAGTTCTTTATGATCCTTCATCTTTTCACCATGATAAAGCTTTAGGCGATGTCCGTTGACTTTCATGAATTTGGAGCTAGAAGGATGACGCAGGTGGAAAACTCCGTATGGCTCTGCCTTTTCTACTCTATAGGGACCTTCCCATCTTGATCTTAGTTTGCCTGGCATAAGCCTCAGTCTGAAGTTATAAAGAAGAACTAACTCCCCTGGTCTGAATTCTCTCCTTTTTATGTGCTTGTCATGGAAGTTAGGCCAATTAAGAGATTTTAAATAAGAGATCAGCGTTGCAAGTATAGCTCTTAACCTGCTAAAATCCACCTCACCAATTTAGAAAGGTGTCACAAAAATTAAGAATAAAAATACTGGAAGTATGAATCCCAAGTCGTCTCCCAACGAGTTGCAGGAAAGGGTGCTATTTTATTAATTAGGAATTTCCGAGAGTTTTAAGAGTTGAATAATGAGCAATTAAATAATTGTAAATTAAAGCAATAAAAATAAACTAAGAATAATTATTGATATTCTAAATAAAAAGCCTTGACTGGGGGAATGATTAATTGGAAGTTCTATCCTTGTTGGGATCTCTTAAGGGTAGAATTAAAAAGGTTTTTGTTTTTACTTAGTTAACCCTTACTAAATAAAGGAAAGTCAAGTGATTAAGCTAACCCTTATTCGCAAATCCTAGTCCTCTCCCTTGGGAAGGTCCAGTGTTAGTAAATACAGAACTAGCCAACAACTTCCAGATTAATCAACACTTAAGCCTTCCAACTCAAGTGTCTCCTTTTAATCAACCCCCATGTCAAGTATTGGATCTACTCCATTGACATGAATATAATGCTCATAAAAATATAAGAAGACATGATGAATTTAAATAAAATAAGGATTCAAAATTAATTAAAAATAAAAGCAATTCTCTGCATTAACAATCCATGAAAATAATCCAATTACTACTGATGACATGTCACCATGTCATGTTTTTTCTATGCTTTTTCATACAAGAAATTGATGATTTGTGCTTGAATATTGAATGCTTTTATGTTTAATTGATACATTTCTTTAATCTTTTGATTTGATAAACTTTGTAGGAAATAAGAAGAAAAAGAAGCAAAAAGAGCACAAAATAAGCTAAAAAGAAGAAAAGAGGAAATTTGGGCACACTTTGAAGTTGGAGCACACTTTGGAGGCTTAGGCCACGCTTTTAAAAGCGTGGCCCATGACCAAATCAAGGAAGAGAAGTGTGGCCCAAAGGAAGAAAAGAGTGGCTCAAAACAAGGAGCAAGAGCACAAAGCTCTTGCCAAGAGCTTAGAGCTCTTGTGGAGAGCTTTACTTCAAATAATCAAAAGCCAAGCTCTTGCCAAGAGCTTTATCAAAAGCACATGGAAGAATGAAGCAAGGCAAGCTCACATGCAAAGCTCTTGCCAAGAGCTTTGCCCAAGAGCTTTTTTGGGCTGCTTCAAGGAAAAATCAAGGGAAAAAGAGCTCAACAATGCACTCACCAAGGCTTGAACCCAAGACCAAGGGGGAGGGAGGCAAGAATTTTCGCTAAGTTAAAATCTGGGCGTTTACAGCATGACCATGCCTCCTTCAAAGGGTTATAACTTGAGCTACAGATATCCGATTGATGTGCTTCCAGTTGCATTGGAAAGCTGACATTTAGAGCTTTCCAACGAAATATGGCAATTCATATTTGGCATAGCATTGTGGCACGAGTGAAAGGAATCTTTAAGGGCCAAAAACAAGCAAAAATGAATCAAAGTGCTTCCACCAGGATTCAAAGAGGGATACCAAGGGAAGACACTAGGCACTACTCTTGTGCCACGGAAAATGGCCAGCAAGTGCTGCACCCAAGACTTGAACCATGGACCTCAAGGACAGGTAAAGCTCTTTCCAAGAGCTTTTAAGCTCTTGCAAAGAGCTTTGTTCTCTTATCACAAGGAAGGAACGTGCGCACACTTTGGCAAGGAAAGGAACCAAAGCTCTTGGCCAAAGCTCTTGCCAAGAACCGAGCTTTGCCCTGGAAGTGTGACCCATGGTCTGAAAATTCAACCAAAAATCTAATTTAATTCAATTCTTCACCAAATTAAAGAGCCAACATCCGGATCCACTACTCTTCAAATAAAAAGCAAGCAAGGCCCATTAACTCAAAGGCACAAGAACAAGTTAGCTTAGGAATTTATTTTTAATTGTAATTTGTTTAGAATTTCATTTTTTATTTTCATTTTCATTTTGTGAAAAGCCTATAGAAAGGCATCTGCTTCAATTCTCTAGGGGGAGCCCCATTAGAGAGCATAGAGGCTGGCTTCAATAGAGAGTAGTAGTAGAGAGCTCTCTTTTAATTTTTCCTTTTTGAATTTGAGTTTTGGATTGGGATTGAAGGAATTCTGTTTCATCCTTGATCTGAAACTTCTCTTTGTTCTTCTTCTGCATAATCTTAGTGAATTGAGAATTGAATCTGAGTTTTTATTTACTGCTTCCATCTTTCTTTCTTCTGCAAATTGTTTTCTGCTTAATCAAGGAAGGGGCTGAGATCTAGACTTGTTTTCTAGTCTCTTTGATCCCTTGAGGTCTTTAACTTCATGTTGTAATTAAGCTGAGTTTTATTTCTGTTTTGCTTCTTCAAGTAATTTTACTTTTCTGTTTGAGATTTGCTACAATTTCCTTTTGCTGCAAGTTAAAATTAAATTTACATTGAGTTTGCTTTTGATCTTTGGTTCCCATTGCTTTCTGTTATCATTGCTTTTAATTTACTTTCATGCAATTTAATTCTCCTTGTTCCTCTGCACTTTACATTTGATGCTTGCTGTGAGCTTGATTTACTTTTCCTGCAACTTTACATTTTCCGCAATTGCTCTAAGTTCTGATCCACTGCAATTTTGCTTCTCTGTTTACATTGCTCCCAATTTACTTTCCTGCAATTTAAGCTTGCTACAAGAGTTTTGAGTTCTGATCTATTGCTCTCTTTAATTTCCAGCACCCCAGCCCCCTTTTAGATTTCATGCAATTTACATTTCTTGCAATTTAAGTTTCAGCTATTTTACTTTCTTGCTCTTTAAGTTTCTGCACGTTTACTTTCTGCAACTTTAAATTTCTTGTCATTTAAAATTCTGTTGGCCACATTTCACACAATTCACTCAATGTTAGCTTGACTAAACTAATCACCCACTAAAGTTGCTTGATCCATCAATCCCTGTGGGATCGACCTCACTCTAAGTGAGTTTTACTACTTGATGCGACCCGGTATACTTGCCGGTTAGATTTGTGTGTTTGGAAATTCGTTTTTCCACAAAAACACCATCAAGTTTTTGGCGCCATTGCCGGGGATTGATTTAGATCAACAATGATTAAGTGGGTGAGAAATCTAGATCAAGCATTTTCTTTATTTTTGTTTTCTGTTATAGATTGAAACCAAGGTGTTTGAGTTTTTGCCTCACTAAGAAATTCTCATCTCTGATATGAGTAATTTCAATTTTCCTTGGTGTTGTGTTTTCCAAAATTCAAATAGAGTTCAACTCATCATATGATCAAACAAATTTTATGGGATATTACCCACCATCACCAATCTCTAATGGTGGCTGGGAATATCACCAAGAGATTACAAATTCTGAGCACTCCAATCCATGGAGATTTGCTTCGGAGACACAAGATGAGCAAGAGAATCATATGGGATACCTCCCACCACCACAAAATGATTCAAGTCATTATTCTAATGGTGGCTGGGAGTATCACCAAGGAATGAAAGAGCATCCACCCTCACGTCCCAGTTTCTCATTTGAAAGTTCTTCATCACTTGATTATGCCTCAATACAAACCTCCACGAGCCAAAGACTCTCAAAACTTGAGTCCAGGCTCAACAGAATGGCGGAGGAATATCAACAATCCCGGAGGGAACTAGAACTCCTTTCTCAGGAGACGGATGAGCAATTGGAGGACACAGATAAACACTTAGAACTACTAAGCAAGGAAAATGAAGACCAATTGATGGATATGAAGGATAAAGTGGAAGAGCAAGATGAGGAGGCTACTGCATCAAGTGAACTTTCAATGAAGAATGAGGTGGTTGAAAATGAAACTGCACTTGAGGTGACAAGGGAACATGAAGACTCATAATTCTCACAAACCTCCCTGACCCAAAAACTCTCAACAATTGAATCTGTGATTGGAAAATATGAAGAGGAGATGAAGAAATGTTGGGAAGATCAACAAACCTCCTCAATGAAAAAGCTATTAAGTCAAATGTTGGGTGTAAAGAAATGAGTGGAGGAGCAAGAAAATGAGAAAGTCATTCCAAACTCAAGTGAAGCAGAGAAGTACATAGAGGAAAAGCTCATGGAACCACCAATTCAAAAGGCTCTGGATGAATACAAAACTCCAATAATCACACAGCAACCAAGTCTTAAATCCAAAGAAGTGAAGGCAACTAGCAAGAACACCAATCCTGTCCCTAATCCAGCAAGAAAGATCAATCAAGCTATATACAAAAGGAAGCTTGCTGAGGAAAGGCCAAGACAAGGGACAATAGCTGAATCTTCTCCCCCCTTAAGGTCATTTCTCTTAACAAATTAGAAGAAGAGGAAGGAAGTGAAGAACAGGTAGACCGTAGGTACATTTCTTTCTTTGCTTTGTTTAAATTCAATAAATTAGCATATAGTTACATTCTAAGTTTGGTGTTGCCTTGCAACAAATTGTTTTCAATCTTTTTGGATGATTGCATCAAATTAAAAAAATGAAAGTGACACACCATGATTCTAAGTTTGGTGTGCCACTTATTTTCTATGCAATTTATTCAAGCAACACTACTTGTCTGCATAATCATAATGCCTCAATAGTTTTATTTTTCTCTTTTAATTTGACACTTTTTCATTAGTCATTTTTCTGTTTTTTTAAATGCTTTCATTTTAGTTTGTTTATTTACTGAGTTTGTTAATACATTACCAAGAGAGCTTTATACATGACAGATTCTTGGCTTGGTGATTATACTTAACAAATAATAGTTTTACTTACTTAGTTTTAATTCAAATAAATTGACATATGATTGCATTCTAAGTTTGGTGTTGCTATGCAACAAAATTTGGTTCCAATTCTTACAAGATACTTGCATTAATTCCAAGTGAAAGTGTCACACTAAGTTTGGTGTGCCACTTATATCTTTATGCAATGTATCATGCACACCTTCTTATGTTTGCAATACAAAAATGTCTCTGTCTCTTGTGCCTTGATTGTTATCTTTAATTTTGCTTGCTTGAAACACATGTATTGCTAACATTTCATTGTGTGAGACACTCATGATCCATTTTAGCCCCATAGCCATTGTTCTAATTGTTGCTTGAGGATGAGCAAGCATTTTGAGTATGGCAAGGGAAAGGGAAGAATAAGAGGAAAATGACAACAATAGAGAAGATAGACTACAAGGTTGTAAAGTTCCTTTTCCTCTCCTTTGTCTCTAGCACTTTATTTTGCATGATTGTCTTTATATTCTCTGTATGCATGTGTGGTATGAGTAAGCATAGCTTGAATATTGATTTGTAACATGTTGCCATGCCATTATGACTACCAACTTGAGTTTTGTAAAGCTTAAAGCAGTAAAGTATCATAATCAAAAACAAACAAGGCATTAAAGAAGAACTTAGCATGTGCATACAAGTATTGGAAAGCTAGTATGATTAATTGTTGCTCAATTGCATTGGATTTTATTTAATTGAAGTTTTCATCTAGGACATTTTGTGAAATCTTTTGAAAATCATGAAAACCTTGAAAAAGCAAATACAATTAAAGCAAGAAAAGAAAAAGGGAAAGAATGAGAAAGCTGAAGGCTCTGAGTACCAATGGCAATTTATTTGTTAAGTACTTGTGGTGTTTATGTATCAAGCCAAATGCTTGAAAACAAAACACTTAGAAGTCAAGGCTAGGCTCAAGTGCAAAAGCACTCCCTCAAAGCTCAAGGTTCTGAGCATCAATGATTAGAGAATCAAGAAAAGAAACAAATGAGCTTAATGAAGTCCTCTAATTAAATGCTTGTGGTGCTTATGTATCAAGTGGTAATACTTGAAAACAAAGCATTTAGAATCGTAGCTTTGTTATTAACTAATGGGGCAAAGCACCCAAAAGGAGAAGCTAATAAGAAAATCAACAGCTTGTTTCAAGGAAGAAATATAAGAGAAAGATTTCATAAATTGAGCTAGATAGAAGCATCAATCATTTACATCTCTTTTGTGATTGAAGCATGCTTAGAAAACTAGCTAACCATGAACATTGAGCTGCTATTCTTCTTACCTTGGATTGCTAATCTTTAATGCATGATTCTTTTCTTGCTTGGGGACAAGCAAGGTTTAAGTTTGGTGTTGTTATGACATGTCACCATGTCATGTTTTTTCTATGCTTTTTCATACAAGAAATTGATGATTTGTGCTTGAATATTGAATGCTTTTATGCTTAATTGATACATTTCTTTAATCTTTTGATTTGATAAACTTTGTAGGAAATAAGAAGAAAAAGAAGCAAAAAGAGCACAAAATAAGCTAAAAAGAAGAAAAGAGGAATTTTGGGCACACTTTGAAGTTGGAGCACACTTTGGAGGCTTAGGCCACACTTTTAAAAGCGTGGCCCATGACCAAATCAAGGAAGAGAAGTGTGGCCCAAAGGAAGAAAATCGTGGCCCAAAACAAGGAGCAAGAGCAAAAAGCTCTTGCCAAGAGCTTAGAGCTCTTGTGGAGAGCTTTACTTCAAATAATCAAAAGCCAAGCTCTTGCCAAGAGCTTTATCAAAAGCACATGGAAGAAGGAAGCAAGGCAAGCTCACATGCAAAGCTCTTGCCCAAGAGCTTTTTCGGGCTGCTTCAAGGAAAAATCAAGGGAAAAAGAGCTCAACAATACACTCACCAAGGCTTGAACCCAAGACCAAGGGGGAGGGAGGCAAGAATTTTTTCCAAGTTAAACTCTCGGCGTTTACAGCATGACCATGCCTCCTTCAAAGGGCTATAACTTGAGCTACAGATATCCGATTGATGCGCTTCCAGTTGCATTGGAAAGCTGACATTTAGGGCTTTCCAACGATATATGGCAATCCATATTTGGCATAGAATTGAGGCACGAGTGAAAGGAATCTTTAAGGGCCAAAAACAAGAAAAAATGAATCAAAGTGCTTCCACCAGGATTCGAAGAGGGATACCAAGGGAAGACACTAGGCGCTACTCTTGTGCCAAGGAAAATGGCCAGCAAGTGCTTCACCCAAGACTTGAACCATGGACCTCAAGGACAAGTAAAGCTCTTGCCAAGAGCTTTTATGCTCTTGCAAAGAGCTTTGTTCTCTTATCACAAGGAAGGAACGTGCGCACACTTTGGCAAGGAAGGGAACCAAAGCTCTTGGCCAAAGCTCTTGTCAAGAACCGAGCTTTGCCCTGGGAGTGTGACCCATGGGCTGAAAATTCAACTAAAAATCCAATTTAATTCAATTCTTCACCAAATTAAAGAGCCAACATCCGGATCCACTCCTCTTCAAATAAAAAGCAAGCAAGGCCCATTAACTCAAAGGCACAAGAACAAGTTAGCTTAAGAATTTATTTTTAATTGTAATTTGTTTAGAATTTCATTTTTCATTTTCATTTTCATTTTGTGAAAAGCCTATAAAAAGGCATCTGCTTCAATTCTCTAGGGGGTGCCCCATTAGAGAGCATAGAGGCTGGCTCCAATAAAGAGTAGTAGTAGAGAGCTCTCTTTTAATTTTTCCTTTTTGAATTTGAGTTTTGGATTGGGATTGAAGGAATTTTGTTTCATCCTTGATCTGAAACTTCTCTTTGTTCTTCTTCTGCATAATCTTAGTGAATTGAGAATTGAATCTGAGTTTTTATTTACTGCTTCCATCTTTCTTTCTTCTGCAAATTGTTTTCTGCTTAATCAAGGAAGGGGTTGAGATCTAGACTTGTTTTCTAGGCTCTTTGATCCCTTGAGGTCTTCAACTTCATTTTGCAATGAAACTGAGTTTCATTTCTGTTTTGCTTCTTCAAGTAATTTTACTTTTCTGTTTGAGATTTGCTACAATTTCCTTTTGCTGCAAGTTAAAATTAAATTTACATTGAGTTTGCTTTTGATCTTTGGTTCCCATTGCTTTCTGTTATCATTGCTTTCAATTTACTTTCATGCAATTTAATTCTCCTTGTTCCTCTGTACTTTACATTTGATGCTTGCTGTGAGCTTGATTTACTTTTCCTGCAACTTTACATTTTCCGCAATTGCTCTAAGTTCTGATCCACTGCAGTTTTGCTTCTCTGTTTACATTGCTCCCAATTTACTTTCCTGCAATTTAAGCTTGCTACAAGAGTTTTGAGTTCTGATCTATTGCTCTCTTTAATTTCCAGCACCCCAGTCCCCTTTTACATTTCATGCAATTTATATTTTTTGCAATTTAAGTTTCAGCTATTTTACTTTCTTGCTTTTTAAGTTTCTGCACTTTTACTTTCTGTAACTTTAAATTTCCTGTCATTTAAAATTCTGTTGGCCATATTTCACACAATTCACTCAATGTTAGCTTGACTAAACTAATCACCCACTAAAGTTTCTTGATCCATCAATCCCTGTGGGATCGACCTCACTCTAAGTGAGTTTTACTACTTGATGCGACCCAGTATACTTGCCGGTTAGATTTGTGTGTTTGGAAATTCGTTTTTCCACCAAAACACCATCAACTACTTTAAGAATTAAGAATATGTTATAAATAAGTAAAAGAGTAAGTAAAGAAACAAACTAGAATAATGTCTTCAACGGAGGTAATTACTTCTTCAATATCCAAAAGCATAAAACTAATTAACTATGAATGTAGAGAAAACCTAAAACTATCCTCATGAAAATATGTAAATCTAATCTCTATGTAGATGTGTTTTGAGTCTCTGCATGTTCCCTGGCTTTATTCTGTGTTTCTGGGCCGAAAATTGGGTCAAAATGCGGCCTGAAATCGCCCCCAGCATTTTCTGCTAATTCTGCAGATCGCGCAGGTCACGCGTACGCATCGTCCACGCGTTCGCGTCATTTAGCGATTTTCCTTGTCATGCGTATGCGTCATTCACGGGTTCACGTCATTCTTGCAAACTCCAATCTACGCGTACGCGTCAGGCACGTGCACGCGTCGCTGCGATTTTCTTCATTCCACGCACTCGCGTGGGTCATGCGCGCGTCTCAGTGTTTGCTGGTCATCTCCTTAGTTTCTTGTGTTCCTTCCATTTTTGCAAGCTTCCTCTTCATTCTCTAAGCCATTCCTATCTTATAAAGCCTAAAACACTTAACATAAGGATCACGGCATCGAATAGTATATAGGAGAATCAAAATATATAAATTAAGGATCTTTGGAAAGCATGTTTTCAACCATAAAACAAACTAGGAAGGAATTATAAAATCATTCAATTAGTATGAATAAGTAGGTGAAGACTTGATGAAACCCCTCAATTAAACACAAGATAAACCATAAAATAGTGGTTTATCAGAGACACCACTTATATGGAGTGAGGTTTAGCATCTTTTCTGATCATAAGAATCTCAAGTACATCTTTGATCAGAAAGAGCTTAATATGCGTCAAATGAGATGGATGTAGTTGCTTAAGGACTACGATTTTAAACTAAGTTATCACCCTGGAAAGGTGAATGTGGTAGCAGACGCATTGAGTCGGAAATCTTTAACCATTGCTTGGACGAGAATCAAGGAAGAAGAGCTAGTGGATAAGTTTGTGGATCTTAAGCTAGATATTGGTGAAGTTTTTGGAAGAGTTTGCTTGAGCCAGTTACAGATCTCAAGCACATTTAAGACGGAGATTCAAAGGGCTCAGCAAGATGAGCAAAAGCTTTAACAGTTATTTCAACTAGTTGGTGAGAAGAGGCTTGGAGAATTCATAAAGGATGGTGAAGGATTATGGAGATATAAGGGGAGGATTTGCATACCGGATGTCGGAAGTTTAAGATAAGATTTGTTGTCGAAAGCTCACAACAGTGGGTTTTTTATTCATCCCAGAAGTACGAAGATGGATTATGATTTAAAGAAGATGTTCTGGTGGCCTGGGATGAAGGATGATGTAGCAACAGTGGTATCCAAGTGCCTGACGTGTCAGAAGGTGAAGATAGAGCATCAGAAACCGTCGGGGATGCTACAGCCACTTGAGATTCCTCAGTGAAAGTAGGAAAGAATTACAATGAATTTTGTGACCGGTTTACCGAGAACTAGGTTGGGATTTGACGCGATTTGGGTGATCGTGGATCGCTTAACCAAATCCGCTCATTTTCTGCCTATCCGAGTAAACTATTCTATGAAAGAGTTGGCGAGATTGTATATCAAGGAGATTGTAAGGTTGCATGGAGTGCCATTGAGCATAGTGTCGGACCGTGATCCGTGATTCACATCAAGGTTTTGGGGAGCTTTCCAAAAAGCTTTCGGTACGAAGCTGTGTCTTAGTATGGCATATCATTCGCAAACAAATGGACAGTTAGAAAGGACTATTCAGACGTTGGAAGATATGCTGAGAGTATGTGTTTTGGATCAACCCAGAAGTTGGGACCGCTACATGTCATTGGTGGAGTTTGCGTCCAACAATAACTTTCATGCGAGCATTGGGATGGCTCCATATGAGGCCTTGTATGGACGGAAGTGCTAGTCTCCACTTGGTATGATTCTGGTGAAATAAGTGTTTTGGCTCCCGATTTGATAGCCTAGACTACTAAGAAGATTAAGAAGATTCGGGAGAGAATTCTAACTGCTCAGAGTCGATAGAAAAGCTATGCAGACTAGAGAAGGAAACCGTTAGAGTTTGAAGTGGGAGAACATGTATTTCTCAGAGTTACACCAACAACTGGAATTGGAAGAGCAATCAAAACCAAGAAGTTGAATTCGAGCTTCATTGGACCGTTTGAGATTCTGAGGCGATTCGGGCCGGTAGTGTATCAAGTTGCTTTGTCACCTCATCTGTCTAACTTGCATGACGTATTCCACGTGACACAACTCCGCAAGTACACGTCGGATGCGGCTCATGTGTTGGAGCCTGAGTCAGTTGAGTTGAGGGAGAACTTAACTTTCCAAGTAACACCAGTGCGTATTGATGATACTAGTGTGAAGAAGCTGCGAGGAAAAAAAGTCTCGTTGGTCAAAGTTTCTTGGAAGCGAGCAGGAGTTGAAGAGCATACTTGGGAATTGGAGTCTGAGATGCGGAAGGATTATCCCGAGCTATTCTCAGGTAATTCAAATTTTGAGGGTAAAATTTCTTATTTGGTTGGGAGAATATAAGAACCGTAACTAATCAACCAGTTAGTCAAGTGATTAATATTTCCCAAATAAGGTTCCGAAAAGTTAGAGTGAGAATTTGAGGATTTAAATATGAATTTTGGACTCAGTAGGTCTTTCTGAGTCAGAAAATGCATTTTCAGCAAAAAACCGTAAAAACCGTGAACAGGCAGTTGAACCAGTTCAAGTCTGCGTGGTACCACACGAGAAAAAGTGAAAATAGTCAAAAACCTTAGAAAAATATTAGAAGTTGAAAACCGGGCATTAATTTTAAAGGTTTGGCCCGAAGCTGGGCCAAACGGGCTAAAAATACTAACGGATTGGACCGGGCCCAAGTTGGGCCCAAGCCCAACATATATAAGGGCTCATTAATGAACCCTTTTCAGTATTCCACCTTCATTAAACACACACACACCAGAAAATTGAGAGAAGAGGGAGAAGGGAGAAGAGACACTATTCACACATCACTTCATTCCGCGATATCTCGAGCTACGGTACTCCGATTCGCGTGCCGTCAACGGCTACGTGAAGCTTTTGCCAAGGCTGTCAATTCTATTTAAGCCTTGTAGTATTTTTCTCGAAATTCTTCTTCCCTTCGGCTACCCTAAGATTTCGAGTTTGATGAGTGATGATCTTAAGAAAACCTTGTGTTTTGGTTGTTTAGGTGCTACTCTTAAGTTAGGAAATGTTGGATTCTAGCCCAAATTCCAGTGGATAATGCAAGATTCACATTAACCCTAGTAAGAATGACTAATTTTGAGTACTAGGTTTTGATTTATGTGATATATGTGGTATTAGCTTGGATATTGGAGCTTGTTGGTGATTGTTGGTGCTTGTTGGAGGTTCTTGGTGGCTTAGATTGTGATTGAAGGCTTGCTTGTGCTTATTTTGGGGTTAAGTACATATTAGGAATCAGCCAAGGTATGGTTTCAGTTTCTTCTATGTAGTATATAATATTCATGGACACTTAGACTAGTGGCCAATAGGATAGGATTGAACTAAAATGATTGTTGATTTGTTGAATGATGATGTATGATAATCTATGGTGATTTGATGAATTTTGAGCTCAATTATAATGATTGATAATGATATGATGATGTTGAATGATTGTGTGGATTTGAAAAGTGGTTTGTTATGAGAAATGTGATGTTGAGGTGGATGAAATGGTAATGTGGATGGTAAATTTGAATGTGGATTGATCATAAGTGTTATATAGTTGATGTTGAGGTTGAGAATAATAAATGTGAAGGAAAATGTGATAAGATTGGTGTAATATGACATAAAGGGTTGATTTTGATGAAAAATGGAGTTTTGAATGGTTTGGGTATGCTTTGATTGTGTATGACAAGAAATTGGGGAAATTGTGAACTTTTGGTGAAAATTGGTTTTTGGTGAAATTTGTTTGATCATAACTTATGCCTCATTTTTCAAAAATTATTGAAATTTGTTTAGAATTAAAGTCCATTGAAAACTCTTCAAATCGATATAAAGTTTGTAAAATTTGGACTTTTGTAGAGGGAGTTATGATCATACAAAGACTGGTGTTGAAAATCTGAAATTTTGCAAAGTTGTAGAATTTTATTATTTCTGGTATGTGCGCACGCACAACCTTGTGCGTGATGTGTGAACTTTTGTTGATATAGAATTTCCTCAATTGAATGAATTCTCGTTGAAAGTATAGTTCTACACCAACAAAGAATCCTCTCATGCAAAAAAAATTTTGGTTGTCACAAAGAACAAACCCCTATTAAGAATTAACTGAAGTATTTAGACTCCGGGTCGTCTCCCTAGGGATGCAATGAAGTGGTCAATTATTGGCT
The DNA here is from genome assembly GCF_000816755.2 of Arachis ipaensis. NCBI lineage: Eukaryota > Viridiplantae > Streptophyta > Magnoliopsida > Fabales > Fabaceae > Arachis > Arachis ipaensis. Next base: position 49,993,558 of record NC_029788.2, read on the forward strand.
ATGAAGGGGTAAATGGGGTTTTGATTTATAAGAGGCGTAAGAAAAGTAAATCGAGCAAGTAACTAAAGAAAGCAAGTAATAAAGAGAGACATTCATGGCAAGGATTGAGATCATAGGCTTTCCATCCTAGTCACTAATAACAATAATTAACAAGAATTTATCTTATTTCGTCATCTCCAACATCAGAAGAAGGTGTAAGTTATCTTCCATGAGAGAAAGTCAAACAAGACTAGCTAATCTCAATTCAAACATCCTAACCAACCCGCTAATTAAGTTAGCAAAAGATTAGAGTCATTGAAAATGATATTAACTAACAATTCTAGATCACCAACATATGTTGGGTTTTCATGACTCAAGATTGCCTAATTACTCTTTCCAAGCCAAGAATGCTCAAATTCTACTCTAAGATCCAACCAAGCATTTTGTCAAACACTTGGTGGGTGATAAGGGAAAGCATGGTAAATATACAAGAATAATAAAATCTAACAACTACTAATTGCAAGGAGAGTAAATCAACAACTTAATTCACCAATGAAATAAACATCAACATCAAATTGCATTAAATGTAAACCAAATCCAACATGAGTTCATCATCACAAAAGAAAGCAAAATGAGAAATTAACATCACAACTAAGAGTAATTAATTCAAGATCTAAGACAATTCAACCTAATCCTAACCTAATTCTAGAGAGAAGAGGGAGCCTCTCTCTCTAGAAAACTAACTAAAGGCTCATGTTGACTAAACTAATTGCTCCCCCTTTGCCCAAGATTGAATTCTACATGAAATAGCATTAGAAATGAGTTGGATTGGGTCCAAAATGCTCTACAAATCGCTGGCCATGAGTTGTTTTTAGTAAATCACGTGCACCAATCAGTGCACACGTACAGTGCACGTGCGCGTCCCTAGCCGTTAGACAACTATGGCAAATTTTATATCATTTTGAAGCCCCGGATGTTAGCTTTCCAACAAAACTAGAACCGCCTCATTTGAACCTCTGTAGCTCAAGTTATGATCGATTGAGTGTGAAGAGGTCAGGCTTGACAGCTTTACGGTTCCTTTATTTCTTCATGAGTTCTCCCACTTTGCATGCTTTTCTCCTCACTTCTTCCATCCAATACTTGCCTTATGAACCTGAAATCACTCAGCAAACACATCAAGGCATCAAATGGAATTAAAGTGGATTGAATTTAGCTATTTTAAGGCCTAAAAAGCATGTTTTTACATTTAAGCACAAATTTAGGGAGAATTACAAACCATGCTATTTCATTGAATAAATGTGGGAAAAAGTGATAAAATCCCTCAAATTAAGTACAAGATAAATCACGAAATTGGGGTTTATCAAATCTCCCCACACTTAAACTAAGCATGTCCTCATGCTAAAACTAAGAAAGATGCAAAGGGCATCACCATTTATTCAATGCAAACTAGCTACATGCGACCTATCTATATGCAATCTATCTACATGCAATCTATCTATATGAATGCATCCACTTGGTCAAAACAAGTCAATTTGCAAGAATATATATACAAACACAAGGGCTAAGGTAATAGCAATCAAATCAACCCACAATTGAATTGAATCATTGAAAGATTTTACAAACTTGCAAGAAAAGATGATCATGGGTGGAAACATGTAATTGAGCCATCGAACCCTCACCGGATGTGTATCTGCTCTAGTCGCTCAAGTGTATGGGATTGATTCACTCAATTCTCCCCTAATCATGCTTTCCAAGATTTTTTTTTATCTAACAATCAACAATTACTTTATGCATGCATTCAAATATCATGAGGACTTCCCATAGGTTGTAATGGGGTTAGGGTCAAGGTAGGATGCATATGGTCAAGTGAGCTAGAAATTTGAATCTTTGATTAACTTAAACTTCCCACCTAACCTATGACAACCTAGACAATTCTAAACTAACCTAACTACCCATTCTTCACTTTTCACACACACTCATGTATTCTGTTTTTGATCACCACACATATGCATTGACTCTTATTGAACTTCACTTTGGGGGCACTTTGTCCCCTTTTTATTGCTTTCCTTTTTCTTTCTTTTCTATATATTTTCTTCTTCTTCTTATATATATATATATATATATATATATATTATTTTTCTTTTTGGTTTTCTCATTTTTTTTTCTTTTCAAACTAAAATATATACAAGAACATCAATGCATATGGTTTACAAATGATTAATATATGAGTATGTACCCAATTCCCAAGATTCTCAACACAAACACAAAAACACACTTTTATGTTTACCCAATGTTCTCAACTCTCCCAAAATCAAATAATGAATACTCTCACTAGCCTAAGCTAATCAAAGATTCAAATTAAGGACATTTATTGCTTTTCACTTAGGCTTGTAATGTGCTACAATTAAGAACAAATGGGTTAAGTATAGGCTCAAAATTGGCTAACAATGGAAAATAAAAGGTAGGCTATTTGGGTAAGTGAGCTATTTGAACAATAGCCTCAATCATGTAATTGCATGTATACACAAAGTAATGGACATAAAGAATCAAACAAATCAAAGATTACAATCATAGGAAGAGAATAATGCACACAAGAATGAAAGTAAGTGGTTATGTATGATGTAACCACACAATTAGGGTCAAATCTCACATGCTTGTGTTCTTAGCTCAAAACATGATCCACAAGGTATATAATTCAAGCAAGTTCTAAAAAAAAATTTTTTTTCAATCAATAGGGGTGCCCTATAGATAAAATCCTTGGAAAATATTATGATTTTGACTAAGCTTAATATATACATATGCAAAATAAGAAAATGCAACTAAAAATCCTAAAATGAAATGCAAAAGTGTTGGGATTAGAAACTTGCTACCTAAAAACGCCGAGTGGTCGGACGACCTCCCCACACTTAAAAGTTTGCACCGTCCTTGGTGCACTAAATGAGCAAGGGGGTACGGCGACTCTCCGAGTTGCCACCTTCAGCTGGTAGGTCAACCGGTTGCTGCGTGTTCTTCTTTCTGCTTCCATTTTTTCTTTTGGTGCATCAATCATGAAAAACAAAATAAACACCGTAAGATGAAAACATACAAAAGCTAGGAAGCGTGAATTGTTGGAATGAGGTGAATCACTAGAATTGAGAGAGCGAATTAGTATAACATTAATGAAAAATAGGTGTGTGGGTTCTAAAATTGCGCGCGGTTTAGAACACACACACACGCTAGTATAAAAAGCTATGTCACATTTACACAAAAGAAAGCATACACTTCACTCATTCTAGTGTGCTTGAGATACTTTAAAACACTTGTAGGTTAGTGCAACCAAACAAATAGTGAAGAAGCATAAAAGCATTAAAGCAATTAATCAAGCCATTGTGAAATTGGATAGTGCATGGACATTGATTGATGTGTAGGTAGACTTAGTGAACAAAATGGTATATGAAACGTACACAACAATCAATGACAGTTATTGAAGTTGTTGCAACACCTAAGTGACATAGAGGTGGAACACATGGATGCTATGGAACTTAGGAAAAAGGATATAGAAGTAAAAAATCAATCACATAGCAAGCAATGGTCCACAAAGCTTGAAAAGCTCAAAAATATGTCACTGGGTAAGCTTTCGAGCCAACTTCACAACTCTACAATCTCAATACATGAAATAAGTGATGTGAGTAAGGGTAAACCATAAACAAGCATCACCTAAAAAAAATGCAATGATAATATACAATTGCCTTGCAATGGGTGATGAATGCATGGTGGCCAAAACATGCAAATCAAAATAGTTAAGAAGCTTAAAGGCAATATAACATGTACTTGGTATTCAAAAGCATTAAATACGAAAAGTTTCGAACCAAGTAACCAAATATAACCTCAACAAAGAATACAACAATGACAATTAACATCAATGATATTAAACCAACATCCTATTAGAAATAAGTAGCAGTAAACAGTAAACAAGATTAGTAATCCAATACTTATAATGGAAAACAAAAATTAAACTAACTAACTAACTAAAAGAAATGGTGTTACATGGTGTTTGGTAGTGTTTGATGATGTTTGAAAGGTGGAAAGAAAAGAAGTGAAAAGAGAAGAAGGAAAGAAATGGAAAGAAGAGAAGAAAAGAAGGTGAGTGAAACAGGGCAATCCATGTGTGCGCGTCATGTACGCGTAAGCGTGGATTCATGAAATGGCCCCAACGCGTACGCGCCATGGCAAAGCAGAGAGTCGACGCATACGCACAAGGTATGTGTGTGCATGCCCTGGGGCACAAAGTTGGCACACTTCAGGCATAACTCTCGGGTGAATGTATGGGAAGTGGAAAAATTCAATCCACGCGTACACGTACATGACGCGTGCGCGTGGATGGTCGAAATTGCTTGATTCACGCGTACGCATGAAGCACGCGAACGCGTGGATGGTGCTCTGTTTTTCAAAATTTTTTCTATATTTTTGCACCAAACCAAGCATTCCAAACCTCCAAACAACTACCAAAACACCACAAAACCTTATTTAACACACTAAACTACCAAACAAACTTAACAAATCAATCAAAACATGAAATTAAACCTATTTTACCAATATGTACAAAAGAGAAAAATGAAAGCATATTACCATGGTGGGGTGTCTCCCACCTAGAACTTTTGTTTATTGTCCTTAAGTTGGACTTATGGGGAGCTCCTCATCAAGGTGGCTTGTGCTTGAATCCATCCTTGAACATCCACCAATGCTTGGACTTCTACTGTGCTTCATCATTCAAAGTTATTAACTCCAAGCCTTGATGGAGTTTCTCACAAACCATAGGCTCCCAAAGTTGATCTTCCTTGTACGATCCGGGATCCCACAATTTGTTTTCACACTCGTCCTTGAGTTGTTCATGGTGATTGACGATCTTATTTCTATCGGTAAAGAATTTTCACAAATATTATCGCGTTGTAAGTATAGTTTCTAAACCAAGAGAGAACCCTTTCGTACAAAAGTTTTGGTTGTCACTTAAGCAAACCCAATAAAATTTATAACCGAAGTATTTAAACCTCGGGTCGTATCTCAAGGAATTGCAGGGAAGTACGATTTATTATTGGTTATGAAAAACAGTATTTTTGGGTTTTTGAAAAAGGTTTGAATGAGAAAAATAGATTGCAGGAATTAATAAATCAATAGCTAATAAAACTATTGGCATGGTATGAAAATTAGAAGTCCTATCCTAGTTATCCTTATCAATGGTGATGAGAATTATATTTTGCTCCCCACTAAGTCAACCTCTAACTATGAAGGTAAGTCAAGTGGATAAATCAATTTAACACCTAAAGTCCTAGTCAACTCCTAAGGAAAGACTAGAGTTATAAGAATTTAAATCAATCAGCAAAGATAACAATTATCAATTACGATGAGTTTGACAACTCAAGAGTTACCAATTAATCAACCAAAGACAAAAGGGAAAAATCTAAATTATTTAGATAAATAAAGGAAAGCAATCATAATTCTGAAATACCTCAAATTACATTAATAAAAGAAAATCAATCCAAACATAAAGAGTTCATAAACTAAACTGAGAAAATAAATAAAAGGAATATTAAACCTGTAAATTGAGAAGAAGAAATCCTAATTCCTTTAAGAGGAATCCTAATCCAAAATCCTAAGAGAGAGGAGAGAACCTCTCTCTCTAAAAACTATATCTAAATCTAAAATTCTGAATTGTGAATGTATGGTCAGTTCCCCCTTTGATTCCTCCATTCTCTGCTTATATTCTGTGTTTCTGGATTCAGAATTGGGCCGAAAAAGGGTCCAGAAATCGCTGGGGGTGTTTTCTGCAGATTCTGGTACGTGGCGTCTGTCACGCGTTCGCGTCATCTGGGAGTTTTCCTTGTCACGCGTACGTGTCAGTCACGCGTACGCGTCATTTGCATTCTGCTCAAGGCACGCGTTCGCGTCAGTCACGCGTGCGCGTCGATGCCTTTTCGCACTAGGCACGCGGCCGCGTTGTCCATGCGTTCGCGTCGCTGCCTTTTCTTCAAAACTCCATTTTTGTGCTTTTCTTCCATTTTTGTATGTTTCCTTTCTATCCTCTAAGCCATTCATGCCCTATGAAACCTGAAAATACTTAACACACAAATCATGGCATCGAATGGTAATAAAGGATAGTTAAAAATTAATATTTTTAAAGCATAAGAAAACATGTTTTCACATATATCATAAAGTAAGGAAGGGAAAGTAAAACCATGCAATTTACATGAATAAGTAGGTGAAGGATTGAGTAAATCACTTAAATTGAGCACAAAATACATCATAAACTATGGGTTTATCAACCTCCCCACACTTAAACAATAGCATGTCCTCATGCTAAATCCAAGGGAAAAAGTGAAAGTAGAATGGTTGAATCTTATGCAATGCAACCTATTCTAAATGCAAGCTACCTATATGAATCATGCAACTCTAATTATTATCCACCTATATATATAAAGCTTACATGTGGTTAGTTTGCTTCATATTTTCAAGGAATCATATATACATAGCAAAACCTTAGATAATGTTAAAGCACTTTTACAATTGAGATGGGTAAAAGTATTTCACAAACTTGCAAGATAATTAACAATTAAGCAGAGATATATGGTGATGAAATCCTAAACCCTAAACCCTAAACCCTCACTGGATTTTGTGTTTACTCTCTAGTCACTCAGTGTTTATTGGGTTAATCACTCTGTTACTTTTCTATCCTTGCTTTCTAAAACCTTGTTCTTTAACTAACCAATCAACAAATATTGAATATAGACATACAAAGATAATGAGGTCTTTTTCAAGGTTGTAATGGGGCCAAGGTAAAGGTAAGGGTATACGTATAAGGCTAAGTGAGCTAACAAAGTGAATCCTTGATTAGTCTGAGATTTCACCTAACATATACATACCTTATATAATTTAAAATGCTTTACCTAGCTACCCAAACTTTTCCCACTTTTGTGTTACATGCTTATGTATTAAATTTACTTTTGAATTTCGTCCCATGTGCATTGATTCTTTTATTTTGCATTGAGGTAATTTTTTGTATCCCCTTATTTAATTACTTAAATTTTTTTTTCAATGCACATGGTAATTTAATTAATTTGATTTCACATGAGCATGCTTCCCAAATATTCAAATAACTTATTCAATTTCAATTTTCCACTTTTACTATCATCCCATGTTCCCATGAAACCTCCCCACACTTAAATTATACACAATATCTATCTTAAGCTAACCAAGGATTCAACTTGGGATTTTTATTTGTTTTTCTGCTTAAGGCTAGTAATGTGGTTATAGAACAAGAGGGGATTAAAAGGCTTAAGGGGGCTAACAAGGGTGATGTAAAAGGTTGGCTAATTTGGGATAAGTGAGGAAAAATTCAAATGATAGCCTCAATCATCTCTTGGTATATATCTATATTCTATATTGGACATATAGATTAAAACAAAGTAAAAAACACCAGAATAAGAAAGAAGATGGAAACACACAGGAATGAAATTTATGGTTAAATGCAACCATGCAATCAAGCTCAAAAATTCACACGTTATGTGTTCTTTTGGCTCAAAAACCATATATCAATTATGTATGTCATGCAAATAGAAATCAAGAGTTCCCATTATTCTCAATGTGGATCTTAGGGTGGCCCTTAAAATCTTAGTGTTGTTCCTTGAAAAAAGTTGTATAAATTAACTAACATGTAATGCAATATATATATATATATATACAAGGTGTGTGGATGTTTTGATTCTGTTAAAGTCTCTAGTTTACTCTTTTTATTTTCAATTAAATCAAACTATTATATGCTAAAAGGGTAAACTATACTAATTAATCCACATATTCTATAACTAATAAGTTTAGAATTGCAAACTAAACTAAATATCTAAGATATAAATTAAGGTGCAAAATGCGGAAATAAAGTAAAAATACAGCAAAAGAACAATGTGCAAGTACTGAAAGATAAAAATAAAATAAAAATACAGAAAATGAACAAAATAAGATAGAAGAGTCTTATAGTGGTTCACCAAAAAAAATTCGCCAGAGATGGCAACCTCCCCACACTTAAATAATAGCATCGTCCTTGATGCTCACTCAAGCTGGGTGTGAAGAATTGTCATCTCTGGAAGGATGAGCTGCTGGAGTCTATGTGAGTGTAGGAGGATCTGTCTACTGCAGTGGAGGCTGTCTGTAGAAAAATCTCCGGATCTGCGGCCAGTATCTGGTGGTGCTCCTCATGGTGTGGTGCAGTGTGCTCTGGTCCTGCCTGCTCAGCTTGGGCATGTGTCTCCTCCTCATGATCATCCGCCTCCGCATCAGATACCTATGAAGGTATGTCGGGCTCGGAGGGGATGTCGCCACCAGATCGGATCATCAACTTGAGGTGCTCATAGCGTCACTTGTCGCGACGCTCTATACAATCTAGGCAGGTGAAAAGGTGGTGCACCAGATGATAAATGGGCTCAGGAGCAGGTGGAGGTGTAGTGGTGGTAGTTGGTGCAGTAGTGGATGAAGAAGGGGCAGCTGAAGGTGTGGCTGCCTCATCAGAAGCGGTGAGGAATGGGAGTCTGTATCCTAAAGCCTGAAACTTCCTGCTGTGAGGAATGATCTTCTTGCAATCAGCAGCAGTCGGCTTCGCATCGGCCAGCTCTCAAGGCACGTCATCTCGGCGGCCTAGCTGGGTGATCAGATAAGGGAAAGGGAGAGTACCTCTAACATGGACTCTGGCCATATAATATCGGATGAAACGTGGAAGATACAGGTCCTTACCCTCCATCACACACCAGATGAGGGTGATCATAGCTGCGGGCAGCTCTTGTCTCATGAGTGCTCGACATCACATAGTTGCTCAGAATCTGGTGCCAGAGCCCAGCCTCATCATTCAAATATATCAGCTTGATTCCCTTAGGCATCACTGTATTCTTTTCCATGACCCATGGGACAGTAGGATCAAGGGTTATTCTCTGCTTGACAGCATCCCAGTCAAATCTCATAAATCTCATATCCTCTTCAGCCTTTTGGTAGCTGTCAGGCTGATCGGACTTAGGCTGAAGGTGGAGGATGTCCTCAATAGCTTCCTCAGTGACCAAAACCTGTTTCCCTCTGAGGTGCACTGCATCCAGGGAGGTCTTGAAATAGTTACAGTAAAATTCTCTGACCCAGGAAGCATTGACCTCTGTCAAGTTACGTTCCAAGAAGAACCAGCCTCTCTATTTTATCTGTTCGGAGGTGTACTGCTATAGTTCTTCTGGAATTTTTAGAATCTCTCCAAGTACAGGTTCCTGGAAGTGGCAAACACTGGATACTTGAGCTCACAGTATCTATTTGCAAATTTGACTTGGTTTGTAGCGGTGAGGAGCTGGTCAGCCTTTTCCTGCGGGGTAAAGTTCTTTTCCCGCCAGGAATCATCATGCAAAATGTCGAGGATGGTCATAGAGAATTCTCCTCTTTTCCTTTTGCCAGTGGTTGCTTTGCCCTTTCCTTTGCGTTGAGGGTCAGACATCCTGAAAAGCAGAAATTCCAGGATATAATTGAAGAACAAAAGTAGGAAAACAAGTAGGCAAATAGAATAATAGCAATATAAGCACAGAGTGGCAAAAGAGTAAGGGAAGCATGAAATGAGTCAAATATATGTGCATTTTGGATTGTGTTCAAGTGAAAAAGTCTGAAAATAGAAATCACAATCCAAAATATGTGATAAGTGGAATTCAAGTTAATATGGAAAAACAATGATCACGCCCTGAGTTAGAAAGTTAAGGTAGTCATGTAAAAAGAGAAGTCAGAAAGTTAAAATGGTTAAGAAGTGAAAAGGGAGCTAGAAAGTTAAAGCAGTGAGTTAGTGATAAACCCATATTTTATGACATATATTGTGCTCAATTCAAGAGTTTTATTCAATCCTTCACCCACTTATTCATGTAAATTGCATGGTTTTACTTTCCCTTCCTTATTACGTGATATATGTAAAATACATGTTTCCTATGCTTTGAAATTATTTATTTTAATTACCCTTTATTACCATTCGATGTCATGATTTGTGTGTTGAGTAGTTTCAGATCCTTTAGGGCATGAAGGAGTTAAGGATGGAAAGGAAACATACAAAAATGGAAGGAAAGCACAAAATGGAGTTTTTGAAGAAACTGGCAGCGACGCGAACGCATGGACGACGCGGCCGCATGCCTAGCGCGAAAAGGCAGCGACGCGAACGCATGCCTGACGCGGACGCACGCCTTAAGCAGAATACGGATGACGTGGACACATGACTGAAGCAAATGCGTGACCAGGAAAACTCTAAATGACGCGACCGCGTGACCCACATGGACGCGTGACAGACGCCACGCACCAGAAATTACAAAAAATGCTCCCAGCGATTTCTGAAGCCTTTTTGGCCCAGATCCAAGTCCAGAAAGCACAGATTAAATGTTATAAAGTGGGAGAATGCATCCATTCATTAGTATGTATTGAATTATTCACTTTTTTATAGTTTAGATGTAGTTTTTAGAGAGAGAGATTCTCTCCTCTCTCTTAGGTTTTAGGATTAGGATTTCTCATTATCTCAAGTTAAGTATTTCAACTCTTTATCAAGTTCAATATTCCCTTTTATTATTTTCTCAATTTAATTTATGAATTATTCCATGTTACATATGATTCTCTTAATTAATGTTATTTGAGGTATTTCAGTTTATGATTGCTTTCTTTTATTTATGTTACTATTGCTTGCAATCTGAAGACATTTTTATCCGAGTAAGTTTATTTTTCCCCTTTTGGCTTTGGTTAAGTAATTGGTAACTCTTGAGTTATCAAACTCATCGTGATTGATAATTGTTATTTTTGCTAATTGAATTGGATTCCAATAACTCTAGTCTTTTCTTAGGGATTGGCTAGGACCTGAGGATCAAACTAATTAGCCTACTTGACTTTCCTTTGTTTAGTAAAGGTTAACTAAGTGGGATTAAACTCAATTCTCATCACCATTGATAAGGATAACAAGGATAGGACTTTCAATTTCTCATACCTTGCCAACAGTTTATTTTATGGTTATTTGTTTTATTTGCCATTTAATTTACTTGTTCCTTACTTTTAAAACCCCCAATTTACAAAACTCATAACCAATAATAAGAACATACTTCCCTGTAGTTTCTTGAGAAGACAACCCGAGGTTTAAATACTTCGGTTATTAATTTATTTAGGGGTTTGTTACTTGTGACAGCCAAAACGTTTGCACGAAGGGATTTCTGTTGGTTTAGAAACTATATATACAACGTGACTATTTTTATAAAATTCTTTACTAGTAAAAATCCTAACGTCAGTTAGTAAAAAGAAAGTTAAAGTAAGGGGCATGATAATCGTTTTCCTAGGTAACAAGTGATTCACAAATTTAAAGAACAGTCAACTCATATTCAAGCAAGGATATCAGGTTATTGATGATAATTCATATAGATACAAGAGTAGCAAAAATTAAAATGAAATCATCAATAATGCAATTTATTAACCAGGGAATCGAAAGGAATAAGAATGCTGGCCCATGCATGCATGAATTGGTTAGGTTGTAGCCAGGGAGTGCAAAATTCAAAATTGCCAAAACCAATACATGAATGAAAAAATGAACAATTTGCAAAAAATTGGGCAGTAATCGGCTAAAATTAGATGTTTCCGAGTAATAAATAGCAGGAAAAATCAGGTCATATAAAATTAATTAGTGCTGAAAAGATTAACATGGTATAACAGCAGCATCAAACATGAAAGAACAGCATATGAATAGGACATTATCACAGCCAAATCAGAATTGCCAATCAGATAAAAACACGTAGCAAGAACGGGGCAGTTATCAGGCCTAAATCCTAGCTACCTAACCACCTAGAATCCACTACAAACATGCATCTTCTCACTATCCTATTTTAAACAGAAATTGAGAAATATGCAACTAACTAACTAATGAAATGGTAAAGGGAACGGTGTTCGGCGGAACCTGGTGTGGGTAGGATCAGAATATGAGACAGAGAGAAGGGGGGTAGTAGCGCTGGTGGCTGCACGGCGGTGGCACAGTGGTGGCACGGCGGTGGTTCAGATGGGGGCAGTGGCAGAGGGTTATGGTTGTGGTGTTGGGTTAGGTTTAAGGGAGGGGTGAGGAAGAAGATTGGGGGCGAAGATATGGGGTCTGGGTGGTTGGGGGTGGTGGTTGCAGAGGAGGGGAGGGGGTTGCAGAGAAGGGAGGAGAATGGGGAGGGGGGGGGGGTATGGGGGCGCGACGGGTAGGGTTTCGCGTGGGTTAGTTTAGTGGACTCAAATCCACGCGAACACGTGGGGCACGCGATTGCGTGATTAGGGCAAAAAGAGGTATGACACAGTCGAACGATGGTCGCGATCGCGTAAGTTGGCTAAAAGATGAGTGATGCGGACGCGTGAGGCATGCGAACGCGTCTCTGTGAATTGTGCTAGACACACAGTTCCAGCGTCGTTTTGGCGCAACTCTCTGTTTCTATTTAAGGGGCCATAATATCCGTGTGACGCGGACACGTCGCTCACGCTTTCGCGTGGGATGAGTTTTGTGCAGGTGATGCGTTCGCGTCAGAGACGCGAAGGCGTGGGCCGTTTTGTGCTAAACGCACACCAGCCTCACGATTCCAGCCCAACTTTCTGGGCATTGGATCTTTACGCCGATTTCCAGTCCACGCCCACGCGTGGCCTCGCGCTCGCGTGGGGTGATCTTTTTTTTTATGCAATTATGCAGTATGCAATATGCAATGCTAATGTAAATGCTATGAATAATATCCAGGTCAATGAAAATAAAATAATATAAAAACAAACAAAACGAAATAAAATTGAAAAAGGAACGATCATACTATGGTGGGTTGTCTCCCACCTAGTACTTTTAGTTAAAGTCCTTAAGTTGGACATTTGATGAGCTTCCTGCTATGGTGGCTTGTGCTTGAATTCATCCAAAAAACTCCACCAGTGTTTGGAATGCCAACACCCTCCGGGGTCCCAAACTAGGCATGTAAAGCCCTCAAACAAGTTAAAGCAAGTGATTAGGCTCCGGGAATGTTGATTGTTAGAATGAATTTTGGGCTCCCAAACTTTGTTTTTGTAACCGTGTTTGCCTTGATCCACATTTTTCCAGCTGGACGGTACGTAATTGTATTCTCACCAAGGTGACCAAACGCCTTCCGAGACCCATTCAATTGAACTTGATACCAATCATTGCACTTCAAATTGGAGCGTGGAACCTTATTGAATCTTGCACACCAGCTCTAAGTACGAGCCATTTCCCTCTTACTCTTAAAGCCGTAGAGAGCTCTAAGCTGGCCCTCTGTTTCAAGCAAACCATATTCAAGTGGAAAAGTAAAGATAAAGGTTAAGGATTGTACCCACTTGAAGCTTGTATTGGGCGGTAATGGCCTTGGGGTAGGTGTTTCCAGTGGTTCTGCAAGCTCTGCTCCCTTGTATTCTTCTGTGAATTCCTCCACTTCTTTGCAAACTTCTTCAAATTCAACCATGTCTTGATCAAAGTCCTTGATTTCTTCCTCATCATCACTCAAGTCATAAGTTGGAGGTTGAGAAAAATCTACCTCAGCATCATCTTCGTATTCACTCGGGGAAGATTCTTCTATCTCAAAGAATTCACTTGCGGATGCAAGTTCATTACGAAGAGAACTTGATTTGTGATTATCATCATCAAGGAAACTTGCGTCTTGTGTTATTCCATCCAGTTTTTCATAAAATACCTGCTTTGGGGGTTGTGCACTATCCTCCTTGGCATTAATTTCGAACTTCTCGGTGGAATCCTTTACAGTTCTTGATTCCCATGGATGTTCAGCATCTCCTAAATCTTCAACCACTTCTTCCTCTGCAACTATTATGGCTTCCTCCACTTGTTCCAATACAAAGCCATGCTCCTCATTGTCCACCGAAGTTTCTAGTGTCTCCTTGATGCTACGCTTTCCTTTGGATTCTCCACATGTAGCCATGGGAGTACTTTGAGTGCTCAGATGTTGGGAGGCTAATTTATTTATTACCCCGGTTAAGGCAGTAACGAGTTTCAGTATGTCCCTTTGCATCTTCGCTTGTCCTTGAAGAAGAACGTGAAGGGTGTCATCCATTGGAGATTGGGGTGGATATGAGGGATCATTATCTTGGAGGAACGGTTCATCATAAGAATGTGGTGGTTCTTGGGAGTAATTGGATTGTAGTCAGGGTGGATATGGATTAGGGTCGTAGGGAGGTGTTTGGTTGTAGGGGGCTTGTGAGTATGGTGGTTCAAAGCTATGTTGAGAGGGTGGTTCAATAGCACAGGGTGGGACTTGTTGGTAACTACAAGGGGATCCACCATATCTATTGCCTTGGCATGCATTGTAGAATGGTCGTCGTCTGTGGTACTGTGGAGGGTGTTGTTGCCTAAAGGGTTGATCAAGTCCTCGTGGCTCCATCCATCTTTGACTGTTCTGACCTTGATGTATGTTCCTGCTATAGCTTCCATTCCCTTCAACAATATTAGAACCAAACTCAAAGCGAGAGGGGTGAGAATTCATAGTAAATAAAAAAAATTAAAAATAAAAACAAATAAACAGGTAAAAGAAAATATTTACAATAACCAATAATAAGGCACACAGTTGCAAATCCCCGGCAACGGCGCCATTTTTGACGATCTGATTTCTATCGGTAAAGAATTTTCACAAATATTATCGCGTTGTAAGTATAGTTTCTAAACCAACAGAGAATCCTTTCGTACAAAAGTTTTGGTTGTCACTTAAGCAAACCCAATAAAATTTATAACTGAAGTATTTAAACCTCGGGTCGTATCTCGAGAAATTGCAGGGAAGTACGATTTATTATTGGTTATGGAAAACAGTATTTTTGGGTTTTTGAAAAAGGTTTGAATGAGAAAAATAGATTGCAGGAATTAATAAATCAATAGCTAATAAAACTCTTGGCACGGTATGAAAATTAGAAGTCCTATCCTAGTTATCCTTATCAATGGTGATGAGAATTACATTTTGCTCCCCACTAAGTCAACCTCTAACTATGAAGGTAAGTCAAGTGGATAAATCAATTTAACACCTAAAGTCCTAGTCAACTCCTAAGGAAAAACTAGAGTTATAGGAATTTAAATCAATTAGCAAAGATAACAATTATCAATTACGATGAGTTTGACAACTCAAGAGTTACCAATTAATCAACCAAAGCCAAAAGGGAAAAATCTAAATTATTTAGATAAATAAAGGAAAACAATCATAATTCTGAAATACCTCAAATTGCATTAATAAAAGAAAATCAATCCAAACATAAAGAGTTCATAAACTAAATTGAAAAAATAAATAAAAGGAATATTAAACCTGGAAATCGAGAAGAAGAAATCCTAATTCCTTTAAGAGGAATCCTAATCCTAAATCCTAAGAGAGAGGAGAGAACCTCTCTCTCTAAAAACTACATCTAAATCTAAAATTCTGAATTGTGAATGTATGATCAGTTCTCCCTTTGATTCCTCCATTCTTTGGCTTATATTCTGTGTTTCTGGATTCAGAATTAGGCCGAAAAAGGGTCCAGAAATCGCTGGGGTCATTTTCTGCAGATTCTGGTACGTGGCGTCCGTCACGCGTTTGTGTGGGTTACGCGTTCGTGTTATCTGGGAGTTTTCCTTGTCATGCGTACGCGTCATTTGCGTTCTGCTCAAGGCACGCATCCGCGTCAGTCACGCGTGCGCGTTGATGCCTTTTTGCGCTAGGCACACGGCTGCGTCGTCCATGCGTTCACGTCGCAGCCTTTTCTTCAAAACTCCATTTTTGTGCTTTCCTTCCATTTTTGTATGTTTCCTTTCTGTCCTTTAATCCATTCATGCCCTATAAAATCTGAAAATACTTAACACACAAATCACGGCATCGAATGGTAATAAAGGATAATTAAAAATTAATATTTTTAAAGCATAAGAAAACATGTTTTCACATATATCATAAAGTAAGGAAGGAAAAGTAAAACCATGCAATTTACATGAATAAGTAGGTGAAGGATTGAGTAAATCACTTAAATTGAGCACAAAATACATCATAAAATATGGGTTTATCAGTGATTTCCTCCAGGTGGCAAGAGAGATGAATTCTCATGAAGGCACCAAACTATCCTCCTAGACCCATCCAATTGAGCACTAGTCCAACCTTTGCTCCTTGAAGCTTCAACCATAATGAGCCTAGACTTACAACGCCAACCACTAAATATCCTCCTTTTACGTTTAATTCCACAAAGCACCCTAAGTTGGCCATCCGTCTCAAGCAAACCAAATTCAAGTGGGATAATAAAGCTAAGAGTTAGAAGTTTTACCCACTCAAATGAAGGATTAGATGACAACCTAGGTGGAGGAGTTCCCAATGATCTTGACAAGGCGCGCTCTACTCCCATCCATCCTCTCCTAGAGGCTTCCACCACTTGGCAAGGTTCTTCAAGCCTACCTCTTGCCAAGCTTCCTTAAGTTCACATTCTTCTTCACCAATGTCCTCTAGCTCTTCCCCATCACTCAAATCATACATAGGAGGTTGAGTGAAATTTACATCATCATCAATTTCGAGCATAGTGGGGAAGGATTCTTCAAGGTCAAAAGGATCATATGTTAGTATGGAGTCATCATAAATAGGAGGGCCTATTACTTGGGACACTTCTTCCAATTCTTCAATCACATTGTGCCTTGGAGGTTGTGCACTCTCCTCCTCAACATCAACTTCGAACTCCATGGAAGAAGGCTCTTCAATTTGTGACTCCTCTGTATACTCAACATATCTTAAGGTTCCAACCACTACTTCCTTTGGTTCAATCATCTCTACCTTCTGCTCTTGTTGCACTTCTTGCTTTAACTCCTCTTCTTCACCTTGGAGCTTCAAGTCTATTCCCTCACTAAGCTCCTTGGGTTCTTCTCCAAATTCAACAATGGGAGTGCCTTGATCGCATAGGCTTAGGCGGGATGAGACTATATTGCCAATCGCTTCTACCATGATAGCCATTTTTGCTCTTAGCTGCTCAAACTTTTCATCCTCCTCGTGTCGCCTTAAGATATGAGATTCAAGATCTCTCAATTCTAGCATAAGGGCTTCATCGGGAGGTGATGGTGGAAGAGAGGGTTCATTGTTTGAGGGAAGGTTATTGTAATTAGAAGGTGGTTCATATTAATGAAACTCTTGAGGTGGTGTGTGTGGAATTTGTGGCTCTTAGGAGTATTGGTGTTGGAATGGTGGTGGCTCTAGATATGGTTCATATGGTGGTTGGTATGGTGGGTGTGGGTTGAAATCATATTGAGGTGAATGGTGGCATGAGGCTTGTGAGTATGGTGAAGGGCTATGTTGAGGAGGGGGTTCATATGCATATGATGATTGTGGTTGACAACCACAATGAGGGTCATCACATACATTAGATTGGCATGCATCAAGATTTGAATTGTACCCATAAGGAGCCGGAGGAGGTTGTTGCCAAGAAGGTTGTCCATAAGCTTGGGGCTCCTCCCACCTTTGATCTCCAAATCCTTGATGCACATCCCCATTGAAGCTTCCATTTCCTATAACATAGTTGTAACCATGCTCATAGCCAAAAAGATGAGAATTCATAGTGAAAGAGAAAATAAAAACAAATACTAATAAGAAACAAAGAGAGCAAAATTCTACACAAGCAAAACCTAACAAACAAACCAAAATTCAAGCTATTCACAATATATACAATAGCCAATAATATAGCACCATTGCAACTCCCCGGCAACGGCGTCATTTATTATGTGTGAACTTTTGTTGATATAGAATTTCCTCAATTGAATGAATTCTCGTTGCAAGTATAGTTTTACACCAACAAAGAATCCTCACATGCAGAAAAAATTTTGGTTGTCACAAAGAACAAACCCCTATTAAGAGTTAACCGAAGTATTTAGACTCCGGATCGTCTCCCTAGGGATGCAATGAAGTGGTCAATTATTGGCTATGAAGGAGTAAAGGGGGTTTTGATTTATAAAAGGCGCAAGAAAAGTAAATCGAGCAAGTAACTAAAAAAAGCAAGTAATAAAGAGAGACATTCATGGCAAGGGTTGAGATCATAGGCTTTTCATCCTAGTCACTAATAACAATAATTAACAAGAATTTATCTTATTTCGTCATCTCCAATATCAGAAGAAGGTGTAAGTTATCTTCCATGAGAGAAAGTCAAACAACACTAGCTAATCTCAATTCAAATATCCTAACCAACCCGCTAATTAAATTAGCAAAATATTACAGTCATTGAAAATGATATTAACTAACAATTTTAGATCACCAACATATGTTGGGTTTTCATGACACAAGATTGCCTAATTACTCTTTCCAAGCCAAGAATGCACAAAGTATACTCTAAGATCCAACCAAGCATTTTGTCAAACATTTGGTGGGTGATAAGGGAAAGCATGGTAAATATGCAAGAATAATAAAATCTAACAACTACTAATTGCAAGGAGAGTAAATCAACAACTTAATTCATTAATGAAATAAACATCAACATCAAATTGCATTAAATGTAAACCAAATCCAACATGAGTTCATCATCACAAAAGAGAGCAAAATGAGAAATTAACATCACAATTAAGAGAACCAAGATGTAGAAATGAGAAATTATAAAAGAAACAAGATTAGATCAAGTAATTAATTCAAGATCTAAGACAATTTAACCTAATCCTAAACTAATTCTAGAGAGAAGAGGGAGCTTCTCTCTCTAGAAAACTAATTAAAGGCTCATGTTGACTAAACTAATTGCTCCCCCTTTGCCCAAGCTTGAATTTTACATGAAATAGTATTAGAAATGAGTTGGATTGGGCCCAAAATACTCTACAAATCGCTGGCCACGAGTTGCTTTTAGTAAATCACGTGCACCAATCAGCGTGCACACGTACAGTGCATGTGCGCATCTCTAGACGTTAGGCAAATATGGCAAATTTGAAGCCCCAGATGTTAGCTTTCCAACACAACTAGAACCGCCTCATTTGGACCTCTGTAGCTCAAGTTATGATCGATTGAGTGCAAAGAGGTCAGGCTTGACAACTTTACGGTTCCTTCATTTCTTCATGAGTTCTCCCACTTTGCATGCTTTTCTCCTCACTTCTTCCATCCAAATACTTGTCTTATGAACCTAAAATCACTCAACAAACACATCAAGGCATCGAAGAGAATTAAAGTGGATTGAATTTAGCTTTTTTGTGGCCTAAAAAGCATGTTTTTACATTTAAGTACAAATTTAGGGAGAATTACAAAACCATGCTATTTCATTGAATAAATGTGGGAAAAGGTGATAAAATTCCCCAAATTAAGCACAAGATAAACCACAAAATTGGGGTTTATCAGTGCGCATGCACAACCCTACAAAAATTTCAACCTGTGCGCATGCACAGACCTGTGCGTTCGCACACGTAGGGGAAGGCTCTCTGGTTGTAGATTTTCACAAATGTACCATGTTGCAAGTATAGCTCTCAACCGACAAATAATCCTCGAATCAAATTTTAAGGAATTGGATGTCACAAGTTTAACCCCAATAAAAGTAACCAAAGTATTCAAACCTCGGGTCGTCTCACAAGGAATGGGCAAACATGTGCATCAACATTGGTTAGAATTCCGGGGTTGCAAGTCATGAGCAAGAAATTAAACTAAGAGACTTATCAAGCAAGAAAATCTTAAAGTGCAAGAAACTAATTCAAGTAACTAAAGCAAGGCATGAGCAAATCCAAACTAATAAGAGAACATCCAATATAATTCTACTCTAAAACTAAACAAGTAACTATAACTAGAATTAAGCAATTAAAATTTTTGGGTTTTCAAATATGAATAATAAAAGCGACTCTTGGCTAGGCATAGGAATTGAGATCACTATCCTTGTCTAATAACCATATCTTGACAATTATGAGGAACCAAACTCACTAAGTCTACCTCTAAGAGCTTTAAGTACATAATATTTACTCCTAAGCTTGAGGTACATCAAGTGGCTTGATCAATCTCAACTCATAGGTCCCAATCCAACTACCAATTGACTTAGTAGTGGATTAGTGTCAATGGGTATCAACTTGACCACTAAGGGTTCTCAAATCATCAAAGCAATTAGACCCAATGACTCAAGTTTACCCAATTCCCTTAGCCTAGGCCAAGAGTAAAGAAAACTACTCTATGATCAAAGGAAACATTTCATCAAACACATGGTAAGTATTATTAAAAGACATATCCAAAATGCAATTAGATTAAAATTAAGAGGTACCCACTAACAATTATCAATAGGAAATCACTCAAACAACACTATTAATTATGGAAAACATCAATCTAACATTATTAATTCATGATCCACAAGATTCACAAAATGGGTAGAAAATGGAAAATGACAAGAAAACATAAATCTAACACATGATCTAAACAAAATTATACTAAAGAATTTAAATTAAGTAATCAAAACTAGAAATCAATAAAACCCGATTTAGAATTCCACAAAGGAAGATCAAATCAAACTAGATTTAGAGATGAACAAGGGTTTCTCTCTCTAGAAGAACTAAAAAACAAAAACTAGCTAAAATTATGTCTAAGTGTGTAATGAATGATCCCCCTATTTCCCCTACTGTTCTTGGGTCTTTTCCATGCAGAACCAGCTTGAATTTGGGCCTGTTGAGCCTCAGAAATCACCAGGCACGATTTCTTTAATGAAGTCACGTGCTGCTCGTCACGCGTAGGCGTAATGCATGCATGCGCATCGCCTGAATTTTGCGATACTCGCGAACGTGTCATGCACGCGTGCGCGTCGATGGAAATTTCATCAATCCACGTGGATGCGCCACTCTTTGCGCACTACACCAAGCTTCCTGCACCCACTCTTTGCGCGTCGAAGCTGAATTTTCAAAATCTAATTCTTCATGTTCCGTCCACTTGTGCATGCTTTCTTTCTCTCTTCTGGGCCATTCTTGCCCTGTAAACTCTGAAATCACTGAACAAACACATCACGGCATCGAATGGTAATAAAAGAGGATCAAAATATGGCAATTTTAAGGCAAAAGAAGCATGTTTTCCATCATGAAGCAATATTAGGAAGAGAACACAAAACCATGCTATTTTATTGAATAAATGTGGGAAATATTGACAAAACCCCTCAAATTCTACACAATATAAACCACAAAATTGGGGTTTAGTAAACCTCTCCACACTTAAACCAAGCATGTCCTCATGCTTAAAATAAAAATACCAAAGACCATGGGAAGAAAGGGTTCATGAAGTGCAAATTAGCTAAATGAATGCATGCAACTAATGTAAAGGCATCTACCTACTTGGTCAAGAGTAAATCCATCCTCCAAGAACATATATGAGCATACAGGGTTAAAGTGACATGCAGTCCATGAATCCTACCAATTCGAACATCAGTATGAAGTGCATATAACTCGCTAGATGAACGCTTGTGAAAGCCGGGAACAAGGAGTTGAGCATCGAACCCTCACCGGAAGTGTATCCGCTCTATTCGCTCAAGTGTATAGGGTTCGCCACTCAATCCTTCCCTAATCATGCTTTCCATGATTTGTCTTTCATCTAACAATCAACAATTATTCAATGCATGCCTACAAGTATCATGAGGTCTTGTTCATAGGTTGTAATGGGGCTAGGGTAAAGGTAGGGATGTATATGGTCAAGTGAGCTCGAAATTTGAATCCTTGATTAACCTAAGATCTCACTAAACACATAAAAACAACCTATATAATTCTAATACAATACCTAGCTATCCATGGGTTTCACTTTTCATATACTCATACATTCTCTTTAGTTCACATTTCATATGCATTGTTATTGTTACTTTATCCTGGGGCATTTTTGTCCCCTTTTTATTGCTTTTTTTTTCCACATTCTTGTTTCTTCTATTTTTCTATTCCTTTTTCTTACATTCTTTTTCCTTCATTCTCATATATACACATATTTTTTTTGTCCCCTTTTCGGGGTTTCATGTACAAAAATGTCAATGCATATGGTTCCATCATCCAATACATGAGTATGTTCCCAATTCCTAGAATTTTCAATTACAAAAACAAAGACACACCTTTACATCTACCCAAGTTCCCACGTACACCCTCCCATTTGAATGATACACACCCTTACTCACCTAAGCTAATCAAGGATTCAAATCTAGGGACATTCATTATTTTTCACTTAGTAGTGTTGATGTGCTCCATTTAAGAACAAAAGGGTTTATCATGGGCTCAAAATTGGTTAGTGTTCATACCCTGGGTCGAGCTCTCCGACCCGGGTTATTTGGCAACAAGTCGACCGACCTCTTCAGGTTACGACTATCCGACCAATTCTCAAAGAGCTCGGCCAAATTACCAGAAAAAGCCCAAATAGGGCCCAAATAGAGGAACACGATCCAAATCCAAAGGCAGTCCAAGCCTACAGAGATAAGAGCGATTCCCTTGAAGATAAGATGACCTCACTCAAAGATAAGATAAGATAAGATAAATATCTTATCTCCAAGAAGGTCACTCCTCACCATTATAAATACACTGGAGCACCTTGGTATAACTCATACTCTGATTCTACTAAAAACCTGCTTAATACCCTTGCTAACTTAAGCATCGGAGTCCCTTGCAGGTACTACCACCCTCCGGTGACAAAGGATCAGCCGCCTAGCCAGTCCAACAAGTCGGACATGATAGCTCCGGCCGCCACCCACCAGCTAGACACGTCATCTCCGACCAGCATAGAAGGTCTCGTCCAAGATCGACCTACAGTTTCAGGTAACCCTCGAAACATTGGCGCCGTTGCCGGGGAACCTGGAAGTCATCCCATCATCATGGCGGACAACCTGGACAACAACCATGATTCTGATCTAGAAGACAGGACACCGCACAAAAACGCGGACACTACACCAAAAGATACTCCTCAACCTAACAAAGACGAGAATTCACTAAACGTGAGAGCAATGGAGGCACTTCAAGATCGCCTAAAACAACTCGAAAAAGAGGTGGAGCATCAACGAGAAGCTGAGAGAGACCTACGAAGGGAAGCTAGGCTATGCCGCGAGTTAGAGGACAAACTCCTAAAACTCGAAGCCGATCCTAAGGCCAAAATTACTCGATCCAGCCATGATGATAGCTCCCGTAAGGACCAAGACCCATTCACCAAAGAGATCATGAAGACCGAAATCCCAAAGGACTTCAAACTTCCAGACATGACTCTATACGATGGCACAGCAGATCCCAGCCATCATCTTAGTAATTTCAGAAGTAGAATGTACCTCACTGACGCTTCAGATGCAGTCCGCTGCAAAGCCTTCCCGACTACCTTAACAAAGACAGTAATTAAATGGTTCGACAATCTGCCCCTTAGGTCCATCTTAAGCTTTGACGACCTAGCCAAAAAGTTTCTAGCCAGATTCTCCATCCAGAAAGACAAAATTAAGCATGCCCCAAGTCTATTAGGGATCAAGCAAGGAGATCGAGAAAGCTTCCGCAGCTACATGGAAAGATTCAACAAAGCATGTTTGGACATACAAAGTCTACCAACAGAAGCAGCCATTATGGGTCTCATCAATGGCTTGCGAGAGGGACCTTTTAGCCACTCTATATCGAAAAAACATCTCACATCTCTGAATAAAGTGAAAGAACGAGCAGAAAAATACATCAACATGGAGGAAAAATCTCGACTAGGAGAGACTTCAAAGTCCGGATTCTCCTACTCCTCCAGAGATAAGGACAAAGAGTCCAAAAAAAAAAGAAGATCAGCATGGAGAAAAGATCAAGAAATACCACAATTACACCTCTCTTCGGGTGTCTCTTGTGGATGTCTATCGAGAAGTATGCCATACTGAAAAGATACCCCCAGCTCACCCACTCAAAAGCAAAAAAAGGAGGAGGAAATTGGACTGAATATTGTGAATACCATCGAATCTATGGACATTCCACTAACGAATGTTTCAACTTAAAAAATGTCATAGAAAAACTGGTAAGTGAGGGGAAATTAGATCGGTACTTAGCCAGCCGAGCAGACGAACCATGAAAAAGAAGAAGGGACGAAGATGTCGGACGGACTGAAAGACCACCTCGTACACCAGAGAGACATGTCCATATGATACACGGAGGATTTGTGGGAGGAGGGATCTCCAAATCATCTCGCAAAAGACATCTTAAAGAAGTATATCATGTCGAAGGAGGAGAAGAAGCACCCGACATCCCCACTATCACTTTTACTAAAGAGGATGCAGCCGGCATCATCTCGGGACATGACGATCCCATGGTCATCACTATCATATTGGCCAACGCAAATCTCCACCACACACTGGTAGACCAGGGAAACTCGGCCGACATCTCGTTCAAAACCGCCTTCGACAAACTCGGCCTAGAAGAAAAAGAACTCAAAGCATATCCGAACAACCTATTCGGGCTGGGAGACACTCCAATCCAACCGCTTGGGTACATCCCACAAGTTGGCAGTTTACCCAGGATCTCGGCCAGTACAGCAGAGACGTAGAAAGCTCGGACCAGAACGATCCCAAGCTGTTGAAGAATAGGTACAAGCTCTACCGGAGGCAGGATTCATAAGAGAAGTCAAGTACCCACTATGGCTAGCTAACGTCGTCTTGGTAAAAAAAAATCAAATTGGAAGTGACGCATGTGCACCGACTACACTGATCTCAACAAAGCCTGCCCAAAAGATCCTTATCCCCTCCCAAGTATCGACACTTTGGTGGATGCCTCCTCTGGATACAGATATCTCTTGTTTATGGATGCCTATTCAGATACAATCAAATCCCGATGTACGCACCTGATCAAGAAAAAACCTCATTCTCAACCCCGAAATCAAACTACTGCTACATCGTCATGCCATTCGGACTCAAAAACGCAGGAGCCACTTATCAAAGATTAATGAATAAGGTCTTCACAGACCACATTGGGAAAGTCATGGAAGTCTATGTGGATGACATGTTAATAAAGACACAAAGTGAAGAGTCGTTACTGTCCGACCTCACCGAAGTATTCGAAACTATAAGAAGACATGGCATGCGACTTAACCCTACAAAATGTACCTTCGCAGGAGAAGCTGGAAAATTCTTGGGTTTTATGCTCACACAAAGAGGAATTGAGGCAAATCCGGATAAATGCTAGGCCATACTCGACATGAAGAGCCCAACTTGCGTCAAAGAGGTACAACAACTCAATGGAAGATTGGCAGCCTTGTCCAGATTTCTAGCTGGATCGGCAATAAGATCTCTCCCCTTCTATGCCACTCTAAGGAAATGAAAGAGGTTTGAATGGACGACAGAGTGCAAGCAGGCCTTCCAAGATTTTAAAAGATTCCTGGGACAACCACCTATTCTAACTCAGCCACAGGAAGGAGAACCACTTGTGTTGTATCTCGTAGTAGGAAATCGGGCAATACCCTCAGCACTGGTCCGAAAAGATGACAGTGGACAACAACCTATATACTTCATCAGCAAAGCATTACAAGGGTCCGAACTGAACTGTCAAAAAATAGAAAAATTCGCCTATGCTCTCATACTAACATCTCGATGACTCCGCCCATATTTCCAAGCCCACATCATCAGAGTTCAGACCAACCAGCCCATAAAGGGCATTCTACAGAAAACGGATTTAGAAGGAAGATTTGATATCCAGTATTGTTATGGGTAAGGAATTTCACAAAATATTTACGTTGCAAGTATAGCTCCAAACCAACAAACAACTCTCGCATCATATTAAATTTTTGGGTTGTCACAAGTTCAATCCCCAATTGAGTTTATAACCGAAGTATTTGGACTCCGGGTCGTCTCCCTAGGAACCAATGGAGTGCATGTGTATTGGCTATGAAGGGGCGAAAAGGGGGTTTTGGTTGGTGATTGGGCAAAGAATTTAAATGTGCAAGGAACGTAAATCAAGTAACAATTTAAAGAAGCAATTAGAAGGGAGAGACATTCATGACATTGAATTGAGATCTTAGGCTTTCTATCCTTGTCATGCATGATTGATTCGTCTTGTTAGATAACTCACACATCGGGAGAATGTCAACAAGACCAATTAATCATATCAAGTTTATAAGCAAGAATTTATCTCATTACGTCACCTCCAACAATTAGGGAGAAAGTCTAACGAGACTAACTAATCCCAATCCAAAAGTCCTAACCAACTTACTAATCAAATTAGCAAAAGATTAGCGTTAATGGAAACGGTACTAGCTAACAATTCTAGATTGCCAACATAAGCTGGGTTCCCACGACTCAAGATTGCCTAATTACTCTCTCCAAGCTAAGAATGCTCCAAATCTACTCTAAGAACCAACCAAGCATTTTGTCAAACACTTGGTGGGTGATAAAGAAAAGCTTAGTAAAAGTGCAAGAAATGTAAATTACCAACTATCAATTGCAAGAAATGTAAATTCACAACTTAAATCAACATCAATTAAAGAGACATCAACATTAAAATTGCATTAAATGTATACAAATCAAACATGAGATCATGAATGTAAAAGGGAGCATAAAAGTAAAATTAACACTAGAAAATCATGAGAATCAAGGAGTAGAAGTAAGGGATCATAAAAGAAATGAGATGATAACATGTAATTAAACCTAAATCTAGAAGAGATTAACCTAACCAAATTCTAGAGAGAAGAGGGAGCTTCTGTCTCTAGAAACTAACCTACATAATGCTATACCTATAACTAATTGCTCCCCCTTTGCTTGGACTTCAATTCTGCATGAAATACACTCAGAAACAAGTTGGATTTGGGCTTGGGCAGCTCAGAAATTGCCCCAAGCGTTTTGCCATTAAGTGGGCCAAGTAAGAGTATCAGCGCGCGCGCGCCCTGTGCGCGTGTGCGTCCTTGTGGGGGACCACTTTTGCACGTGCGCGCCTTGTACGCGTGCGCGTCCATTGGTTCCTTCCAAATCTTTGTTTCTTTATGCATTCTCCTCCTTGCATGCTTTTCTCCTCATTTCTTCCATCCGATAATTGCCTAATGAACCTGAAATTACTTAACAAACACATCAAGGCATCGAATGAAATTAAGGTGGGTTAAAATCACCAATTTAAGGCCTAAAAAGTATGTTTTTACAATTAAGCATAATTTAAGGGAGAATTACAAAACCATGTTATTTTATTGAATAAATGTGGTAAAAGGTGGATAAATCCCCCAAAATAAGCACAAAATAAACTACAAAATTGGGGTTTATCAAATCTCCCCACACTTAAACTAAGCATGTCCTCATGCTAAAATTAAGAAAGAAGCAAAGGGTATCACATTTATTCAATGCAAGCTACTAACTAAATGCAATCTATTTATATGCAAGTTATCTACATGAATGCAATGGCTCAGTCAAAACAAGTCAATTTCCAAGAGTCCACATGTAAGCACAAGGGCTAAGGTATTAGTAATCAAGCAAACCACAATTGGATTGAATCATTGAAAGGGTTCACAAACTTGCAAGAAAAGATGATTAAGGGTGGAAACATGTAATTGAGCGATCGAACCCGTACCGGATGTGTATCCGCTCTATGCGCTCAAGTGTATGGGGTTGATTCACTCAATTCTCCCCTAATCATGCTTTCCAATATTTGTTTTTCATCTAACAATCAACAATTAATTTATGCATGCATACAAATATCATGAGGGCTTTCCCATGGGTTGTAATGGGGTTAGGATCAAGGTAGGATGCATATGGACAAGTGAGCTAGAGATTTGAATCTTTGATAAACTTAAACTTCCCACCTAACCTATGACAACCTATACAATTCTAAACAAACCTAACTACCCATTCTTCACTTTTCACACACTCATGCATTCTATTTTAAACACCACACATATGCATTGATTATTATTGAACCTTGAACCTTGAGGCATTTTGTGCCATTTTTATTGTAATTCTTTTTCTTTCTTTTTCCATATATATATATATATATTATATAATTTATATAATTTTTTTTATAAAGTATATATACAAGTACCAATGCATATGGTTTTACATTTGATTAATACATGAGTATATACCCAATTCCCAAAATTTTTCAATAAAAATATAAACATACTTTTATCTCTACCCAATGTTCCCAACTCTCCCAAAATCAAATAATGAACACCCTCACTAGCCTAAGCTAATCAAAGATCCAAACAAGGGACATTTATTATTTTTCACTTAGGCTTGTAGTGTGCTATAATTAAGAATAAGTGGGTTAAGCATAGGCTCAACATTTGGCTAACAATGGAAGATAAAAGGGTAGGCTATTTGGGTAAGTGAGCTATTTGAACAATGGCCTCAATCATATAAATGCATGTATACACAAATAATGGACATAAAGAATCAAACAAATCAAGGATTGCAATTATAAGAAGAGAATAATGCACACAAGAATGAAAATAAGTGGTTGTATATGTGTAACCACACAATTAGGCTCAAATCTCACATGCTTGTGTTCTTTGCTCAAAACATGATCCACAAAGTGTATACTTCAAGCAAGTTCTAAAAAAAAAAATTTAACCAATTGGGGTGGTGCCCAAAAATGATTTTCTTGGAAATTTCCATCATATTGATTGAGCTTATTTTAATGCAAAATTGTGATTTAGAAAAATTTTTAAAAATTCTCCTAGTTTACCCTTTTTTCAATCAAAACACATTTCTTATATAAAAAGGGTCAACTAGACTTTCAGTAATCCATTAATTTTCTAATCACAATCAACAACTAAGATGCAAAATATATATATCTATACTAAAAGAGTGCAACAACCAAAATAAGAGTATCTACAAAAGCATAAATATGTACAGCAATCCCAAAATGATCTAAAACGTAAAGTGCGAAATAAAACAAAATAGAGTAGCAGCGAATAGAAATAAAAGTCTGAAAGTTCACCACATAGGTGCAAACACCGGTCACGAATGGTGACCTCCCCACACTTTAGGATTGAGCATCGTCCTCGATGCTACTACTGAAGCTCGGGATGGGGTCAACAATCGCATCAGGCTGTGGCTCATGCTCAGGCTCGGGCTGTGGGACTGGAGGTGGCACTGGCTGTGGCTCCAGAATGTCATGCTGGACCTCAGGAGGCTGCTGGACCTCAGTGGTGGTCTGCGTCACTGGTGGTGCCTCCTGCTGTGTCGGCTCCGTACCATGCTCCTCCTCCTGATCCTACTCATCAGAGGCGGAAGACTCTGGAAGTGGAGGGAGCTCGATACCCTGTGATGCAGCCGCCTGGTCTAAGTGGTCGAGACGTCGCATAACACAACGCTCGAAGTGCTCCATGAAGCGAAGAAGGTGCTGCACTAACAGATAGGTCGGCTCAGGTGTTGATGGTGGTGCAGGTGCCACTGTGGAAGAAGAGGGTCCAGCTGCTGTGGAGGGTGAAGGTCTAGCTACCTCGACTACCGCTCTAGCTCGAGAACGGCGGCTAGTCGGGGGCTTCTCGTGCACCCATATACCCCAGGGAATAGTAACTTCCTTGTCATTGTCATCTGGGGGTGGTGGTGTCACGTCATCGTCCTCCCACGGGACATCAGCTAGCTCAGCTAAGCTAGTAACCAGTGTCGGAAATGGTAGCAAGCCGTGAATATGAGCTCTCCACATGCTATGCCTAATCAACCGGG
Source organism: Arachis ipaensis (assembly GCF_000816755.2). Taxonomy (NCBI): domain Eukaryota; kingdom Viridiplantae; phylum Streptophyta; class Magnoliopsida; order Fabales; family Fabaceae; genus Arachis; species Arachis ipaensis. Next base: position 50,023,084 of record NC_029788.2, read on the forward strand.
GGAAATACACCTCCTTCTCCTCCATGACACACCCAATCAAAACTAGCATATCCATCGGAATCTCTGAGAAGTGAGTGGTAGGGAAGACATAGTGGGCAAATATCTGCTGCCAGGTCCTAGCCTCCCTAGTCAGATATGCAAATAGCATGCCCTTGGGCTTTGTGTTGCTCGAATCCATCACCCAGGAAGCATCTGGTGTAGCAATCACGCGCCTAAGCACCTCATAGTCAAAAGTCATGGAGAGGAGAGCTACCTCTGCCTGCTGGTAAGCACAAGTCTTAGGAGTACCAACTCTGCAGAGCAACGCATCCTTTAAGGCATCCTCAGTGATCATAATCTCTCAACCCCTCAAGTGTACTGAATCCAAGCCTTGTCGGAAGAAGTTACAGCAAAATTCCTTGACCCATGAGATGTTAATCCGTCCCAAGCCCCTATCGACGAAATCCAATCCCAACTCAGAAATACGGGCGTTTATGGCACGCCTCACATCACTGGGAAGATTCAGCTTCTTCTCAATGTTCAGCTTTGTCTTTGCATAACGAGAAAGGCATAGTTCGCAGTAGAGGTTTGGAAACTTGGTTGGATCAGTGGATGGAAGTAACTGATTTTCTTTTTCCTCATCATTTAGCGGATTCTTAGCATAGTTAGCATATGGTGAGGGTGTAGAGGTCTTAGAGCGCTTCCTCTTTTTGGAAGTGGTGGCTATAGCCTTTCCTTTATCCGACATCCTGAAAACATAGATAATATAATATAAGCCTATAGCCAAGTAGATATAAAGCACTCAAAGCAAAGCATATTCATGAAGTGAATAAGGAAAGAAGATTTCTTGGAATGCAAGCAACAGAATATAAAATTCAAACCAGACTTCAAACCAAGAATTAAAACCATGTTTTGCACATCCTTCGTTAATTGAGTTCAGAAAGCACCATATCCAAAAGAATGACAAAGAGAGTTAGGTTGAAAATCAAAAGGAGTCAGTTGGTTAAATGAGTTAGAGTTAGAAATCAGTTGAAAATTAGTGATATGGTAATAACCATCTCAATCTGAAAGGAATGCACAAACCAATGCTGTAATCACGTTCACAATCTTGAGTTACAACAAGTCATTGATGATGAAATATGATATAGCTAGAAAACAGCTAATATGAAACAAACCATCAATCAATGTAAGTATCACTAGTAATGTTGGTGAAATCAGAATCTTGAGAAACAAGTAAATTAAGCATATTTAACACCAACTTTAGCAATGCATACAAGTCACAAGTTCAAATGTGAATTGGAAACCTCATGGTCTATGTGACTTAATGAGACTATGTATGAACATAATGAACTATTTGGTCACATAGATGAGAACATTCAAACTTGTGTGTCTATTGCAAAACAGGCACAAAATTTTAATGAAATCACAAGTGATGGTCAATTGGAAAATTCATTCAAACCATTCAATGCCTGGACACAAACCATCATGCATCACGAGCAAGGAGTTTAAGCAAGACCAAAACTTGTCCCTAAGGATTTTCCAAAACCATTTAAGCAGCAAAATTCTAATTGAACAGAAATCATCAACTAGAATTTGTTACACCCAACCAACAAGGTTAATTTTAAGATTATGGTTGAGAAAAATTTGGCAGCAATTCAGCAGCATATTGGCTAATCCCTAAATTCAGACAGACAAAGCAGATTCCATATGAATTCAACAACAATTAAGAACACAAAACCATATGTGAGTTCATATGGAGGTAGCAGACAGTCAATAGTTCAGCAACAAAACAATTCAAACAGCACAGAGGGTAGAAGCAGTTGCTTCAATCAACATTTCCTTCACCAATACATCACAAATAAGCAGCATTATCAGAGTACATGAACACATGGCAATGCAGCAAAACAGAGCAATTTCATATAGCAACAGAAATTCAAACAATTCCTAAATTCACTACTCAGCCCAGATTCGCTAACCACCTAAATCAAACTAAACTAACTAACTACGCTAATTCTAACTTCACTAACGTAATTAACAATAAGCAGTAAAATGAAGCAAAACAGGGGGGGTATGGAACCTGGTTGCAGAGACAGAGAAGAAGCAGAACGGGGAAGAAGAAGGTGAAGTGGAGTAGTGAGATGGAGAACCGGTTACAATGGCGGCCGCGGTGGCGCTGGTTGCGCAGAGGCAGCGAGAAGCAGGGAGCAGAGGGGCAGTGAAAGAGAAAGGAAAGAAAAGTGAGAGAAGAAGGAGAAGACGGCGCGGTGATGGTAGTCGGCGGCGGCGACGGGATTGGAGTGCTCGCCGGAGGTGAGGTGGTTACTGGGAGAAGTTTGATGATGGAGGGGGGTTGAATGGTGGGAGAAGGAAAATGGAACGTTGGGGATGGGAAGTGTATGATGAGCAAATGCGCTAGGGCTTCGCGTCTCTGGGGTAAGTGAAAATTCGAATCCACGCGCGCGCGCACTGTGTGCGTTCGCGTGGGTGAGAGAAATGGAAGAACGGCGCGAGAGCGCCATACGCGCTTGCGCGTAGATGAAGGAATCAGAATGGGTGCGGACGCGTAAGGTGCGAGTCGGCGCGGATGTGCTGGGCTGAAGGCACAAAAGAGGCCCAGAGTTGGCACAACTCTCGGGTCCCTTGGCCTGGATGATGCTAAGACGCATCGGCGCGCGCGCGCACTATGCGCGTTCGCGTGGATGGCTGAGCTTATTGGAGGGGCGCGGAGGTGTGAAGTACGCCAACGCGTGAACAGCGAAACAGGGAGTGACGCGGACGCGTACAGCGTGCGTCCGCATGGGTTGAGGCATAGAGTTGGCCCAAAAGTGGCACAACTCTCTGGTTTTTGGCCCAGGAAACTAAAATGTGTAGCCAACGCGCGCACGCACTATGCGCTTGCGCGTGGCTTGCTTTTTGCTTTTTTTTTATTATTATTATGAGCATCAAAAGACCTCATAACTTTCCCTCCTTTTCTAAAACTCTAGCTAAGGTGTAAGATTAAGCACATTTTGAGACATAGGGGCATTTTCAAACAACTTGAGAAAACTTGTAATTCAAGCAAAAACTCAATTCAAAAATAAATTCATCCCTTATTAAAGCATAGAATGCATAAACACCTTAGTATACAAAGGAAAATATACCAAGAGGTAAAGAAACTATATACAATGGAACCCAATTCATTTATTCATTATATCTACAGGAGAATGGAAAGAGTTTACCATGGTGGGGTGTCTCCCACCAAGCACTTTTAGTTTAAGTCCTTAAGTTGGACATTGGGAGGCTCCTTGTCAAGGTGGCTTATGCTTGTACCCATCCTTGAACCTCCAAAAGTGCTTGTCCTTCAATCGGTTGTCAGAAGTTCCAACCTTCTTTATTAAGCTTTTGTGAGGTTCTTTCCAAGACGTGGGCTCCCAAGAATGACTACCATAGGATAATCCAGGATCCCATATCTCGTCCTCGCACCCATCTTTTAGTTGATTGTCTTGACTGTGTTCGGGCGACAAGAAAATAGAATTCTCATGGAAGCACCACACTACTCTCCTAGACCCATTTAGTTCAGCATTACACCAATCTATGCTCTCTAATTCCGAGCTTCCCATCATAATGAGCCTAGATTTAGAATGCCAACCACTAAACATCCTCCTTTTTCGCTTGATTCCACAAAGCGCCCTGAGTTGGCCATCCGTTTCAAGCAAACCATATTCAAGTGGGATAACACAGCTGCGAGTTAGAAGTTTTACCCACTCAAATGGAGGATCGGATGACGAACTAGGTAGAGGGATTCCCAAAGATCGTGATAAAGCATGCTCTACTCCCGTCCATCCCTTTCGAGAGGTTTCCACCACTTGGTAAGGTTCTTCAAGTTCCCCTTCATGCCAAGCTTCCTTAGGTTCACCTTCTTCTTCACCAATTTCTTCTATTTCTTCCCCATCGCTCTCATCGTAGATAGGAGGTCTAGTGAAGTCTACCTCATCATCAAGTCTAAGCAAATTGGGGAAGGATTCTTCGAACTCAAAAGGATCATATGTTGATTCGGAATCATCATAGGTAGGAGGGTTTGTTGCTTGGAGCACTTCTTCCAGTTCTTCACTTGCATCAGGCTTCGGAGGTTGAAAGCCCTCTTCAACCTTGCCTTCCAATGTACTGGGGGAGGGTTCAACAGGATCGTTAAGGGAGTTGATCGAAGTGGGCAAAAAATCATTAGAGATGGAATCCACTTCTTTATCAATTTCCTTTAACTCATTGTTTACTCCTGTGACATTGCTCTTTTCTTTGATATTCCCTCCACATTCCTTGGAGGAAGTTTCCTCAACTTGGGATTCCTTTGTGTACTCAACATATCCTAAACATCCATCCACCACTTCCTTTTGTTCGCTAATCTCTATCTTCTCCTCTTGTTGCGGTTCTTGATTCAATTCTTCTTCCTCACCATGGAGTTCCATGTTCATATCCTTGCTAAGCTCTGGGGTTGCTTCTCCGCATCCAACAATGGAAGTACTTATGGCGCATGAGCTTAGGTGAGATGTTAGGTGACCCACGGCTTCTGTTATACCGGCCACCTTTACTCTTAACTCCTTGAACTTGGTTTCATCTTCCTCTTGTCGCCTTAAAATACGAGATTCAAGGTCTCTCAGTTCTAACATGAAGGCTTCATCAGGAGATGGGGTTGGAAGAGAAAATTCATCAGTTAGGGAAAAATTATTATAATCGGAAGGTGGTTCATGTTGGTGAAGTTCTTGAGGTGGTGTATGTGGAATTTGTGGTTCTTGAGAGTATTGGTATTGGGATGGTGGTTGTTCTACATGTAGTTCTAATAGTGGTTGATATGGTGTGTATAAGTTATGGTCATATGGAGGTGAATGATGGTATGAGGCTTGTGAGTATGACGTGTGTCTATGTTGAGGATATGTCTCATAGGCATATGGTGGTAGTTCTTGGAAGTCACAAGGAAATTCACCATAGCTAGTGGATTGATATGCATCATAGAACGGCTTTTCTTCATAGTGCATTGGTGGAGGTTGTTGCCATGGAGGTTGATCAAGTTTTTGAGGCTCCTCCCACCTTTGATCTCCAATTCCTTGATGTACATCCTCGTTGAAGCTTTCATCTCCTACAACATAGTTTGAGCTACACTTATAGCCAAAGTGAGAATTCATAGTGATGTGGAAAATAAAAATAGAGAGCAATAAGAAATGAAGAAGACTAAATCCTAAAACTAGCAAAAATCAACAAATAAACCAAAGATAAAGCTATTCACAATATTTACAATAGCCAATAACATAGCACCATTATTTCCCCGGCAACGGTGCCATTAATTTGATAGAGAGGAATTGTTGTGGGTAAGGAATTTCACAAGATATTTACGTTGCAAGTATAGCTCCAAACCAACAAACAACTCTCGCATCAAATTAAATTTTTGGGTTGTCACAAGTTCAATCCCCAATTGAGTTTATAACCGAAGTATTTGGACTCCGGGTCGTCTCCCTAGGAACCAATGGAGTGCATGTGTATTGGCTATGAAGGGGCAAAAACGGGGTTTTGGTTGGTGATCGGGCAAAGAATTTAAATGTGCAAGGAACGTAAATCAAGTAACAATTTAAAGAAGCAATTAAAAGGGAGAGACATTCATGACATTGAATTGAGATCATAGGCTTTCTATCCTTGTCATGCATGATTGATTCGTCTTGTTAGTTAACTCACCCATCGGGAGAATGTCAACAAGACCAATTAATCATATCAAGTTTATAAGCAATAATTTATCTCATAACGTCACCTCCAACAATTAGGGAGAAAGTCTAACGAGACTAACTAATCCCAATCCAAAAGTCCTAACCAACTTACTAATCAAATTAGCAAAAGATTAGCGTTAATGGAAATGGTACTAGCTAACAATTCTAGATTGCCAACATAAGCTGGGTTCCCACGACTCAAGATTGCCTAATTACTCTCTCCAAGCTAAGAATGCTCCAAATCTACTCTAAGAACCAACCAAGCATTTTGTCAAACACTTGGTGGGTGATAAAGAAAAGCTTAGTAAAAGTGCAAGAAATGTAAATTACCAACTATCAATTGCAAGAAATGTAAATTCACAACTTAAATCAACATCAATTAAAGAGACATCAACATTAAAATTGCATTAAATGTATACAAATCCAACATGAGATCATGAATGTAAAAGGGAGCATAAAAGTAAAATTAACATTACAAAATCATGAGAATCAAGGAGTAGAAGTAAGGGATCATAAAATAAATGAGATGATAACATGTAATTAAACCTAAATCTAGAAGAGATTAACCTAACCTAATTCTAGAGAGAAGAGGGAGCTTCTCTCTCTAGAAACTAACCTACATAATACTATACCTACAACTAATTGCTCCCCCTTTGCTTGGACTTCAATTCTACATGAAATACACTCAGAAACAAGTTGGATTTGGGCTTGGGCAGCTCAGAAATTGCCCCCAGCATTTTGCCATTAAGTGGGCCAAGTAAGAGTATCGGCGCGTGCGCGCCCTATGCGCGTGCGCGTCCTTGTGAGGGACCACTTTTGCGCGTGCGCGCCTTGTATGCGTGCGCGTCCATTGGTTCCTTCCAAATCTTTGTTTCTTTATGCATTCTCCTCCTTGCATGCTTTTCTCCTCATTTCTTCCATCCGATAATTGCCTAATGAACCTGAAATTACTTAACAAACACATCAAGGCATCGAATGAAATTAAGGTGGGTTAAAATCACCAATTTAAGGCCTAAAAAGCATGTTTTTACAGTTAAGCATAATTTAAGGAAGAATTACAAAACCATGCTATTTTATTGAATAAATGTGGGAAAAGGTGGATAAATCCCCCAAAATAAGCACAAAATAAACCACAAAATTGGGGTTTATCAAGAATCTTGCAATGGGCAGTCGAGTTGTCCGAATTCGACCTTCAATATGAAGCTCGGACAGCCATCAAATCGCAGTACCTGGCCGACTTCATTACAGAGTTCACGGACACCCCAGAAATTCCTACAGAATGGAATCTCTATGTAAACGGTTCCTCAAACAAAACTGAAAATGGCGCGGGTGTGATAATAGAAAGCGATCAGGAAGTAGGAATATGAGGCACTACTAGCTGGTTTAAAGCTGGCTAAGGAAGTAGGAGCTCAAAAACTTGTCATCTTCAGCGACTCACAGGTAATCACCTCACAAATAGTAGGGAGCTACCAAGCCAAGGATCCCACCATGAAAAAGTACTTGGACAAAACCAAGGAACAGCTCGGATAACTCGGGAATATGAGGTCCTCCATATACCTCGGGAACAGAATGCTCGAGCTGATGCACTCTCAATACTAGCCAGCACCAAACCATGGGGCAACAATAGAAGCCTCATCCAGGAAATGTTGCAGAACCCGTCTATCTCGGAAGAAGAAAAGATCCTAGTTATAACAGGTCCGGATCAAGGATGGATAACTCCCATAATTAACTACCTCAAAACAGAAACACTCCTTACATATAAGAAGGAGGCAAAGAGGTTAAAATGGGAGGCACAATACTACACCATCATAAACAATACTCTATACAAGAGAGGGATTTCAACACCACTGTTAAAATGGGTGCCAACTTCCAACAGAAAGGAAGTTTTAGAAGAAGTACACAGTGGCATCTGTGGCAAACATCTCGGAGCACAGGCTCTTACCAAAAAAGTACTCCAGGTCGGATTTTATTGGCCAACTTTGCAAAAAGAAGCAATGGAATTTGTAAAGACATGTCCACCATGTCAGAAGCATGCTAATTTTCATATTGTCCCACCAGAAGAGCTCATCAGCGTAACTTCACCCTAGCCATTTGCAAAATGGGGACTCGACTTCCTTGCGTCGTTCCCTCAAGGATCAGGATAGATTAAGTTCCTAATCGTTGGGGTAGATTATTTCACAAAGTGGATCGAGACAGAGCCCCTAGCTAATGCCACTGCTCAAAAAAGTTGAAAATTCTTATATAGAAACATTATCACAAGGTTTGGGGTTCTATACTCCATCACTATAGACAATGGCACTCAATTCACAGGATGCAGGCTTCAGAAAGCTGGTGGCCAGCCTAAAAATAAAGCAACAATTCACATCCCTAGAACACCCCCAAGCTAATGGGCAAGCAGAAGCTGCCAACAAAATCATACTGGCTAGGTTAAAACGGAGATTATAGGACGCGAAAGGAGCCTGGGCTGAAGAGCTCCCACAAGTCCTATGGGCATATCGAACAACTCCACACTCCACCACAAAGGAATCACCTTTTAGATTAGGTTATGGAATGGAGGCAATGATCCCAGTGGTGGTCGAAGAAGGATCACCCGGAGTAATCCACTACAATGAAGAGGCCAATCCCCTACTTCAAAAGGAGGAACTCGACCAACTTCCAGAAATTCGAGAAAGAGCTCGGATCAATGAAGAGGCGTTAAAATGCCGGATGGCCTCAAGATACAATCGAAAAGTAGTTCAGCGAGGTTTTGCCGAGAACGATCTTGTCTTAATCCGAAATGATATCGGAACAACTCGACCTGGAGAAGAAAAGCTGGCAGCAAACTGGAAAGGACCCTACCGAGTCGTAGAAGTACTTGGAAAAGGATACTACAAGCTGACCGAACTCGAAGGACGAGAGCTCCCAAGGTCATGGCACGCCTGCAACTTAAGAAGGTATTACAGTTAGGAGGTAATAAAAGATCTTAGGATAAGGTGCACTCTTGTTCCTAAAAAAGGTTTTTTAACGAGGCATCAAGCCAAGATCCATGAACTGCCTAACTTAGAATGCCCACATGTATATATTTGCATTTTCTTTATTTTGAATAAAGTTTTTAGATTTTCTACAAATCCTCAAAACACATTAATCTGAAACGTAAAAATTCATCGCTCGATTATAAAGCGACAGATCGGCAGAAAGTGAAAATCAAATTCACTGCTCGATCACGATAAAGACCAACGAAGATGAAAAGCAAATTCATCAAAAGGTCGATCAAACGAGGATCAAACCCAATTTCTATAAAATCGGCAAAGATGAAAAGGCAACAAAAACAGAATAATATAAGAAGTTATCGAAAGTGATCCATAGAAAGGACCTGAGAAGGTCTTAATAAAAATGGGTTGCTAAAAATAACTTAAAAGACAGGCCGACGTAAAGAAGTCAAACCAGTTGACCACAATAACCAAAGTTATAAAAGGTAAATCCCTGGAAAGAGGCCTGGCCAGCCCTAAAAAAGAGGATTACTAGGAATAACTTAGAAGGGACCGACATGATGAAGTCGGCCCAAACCAAAAGTTTTGAAAAAGTAATCCATAAAAAAGACCTAACCAAGGTCAAAGAAAAGGGATTACTAGAAATAACTTAGAAGGGACCGACATGATGAAGTCGGCCCAAACCAAAAGTTATGAAAAAGTAACCCATAAAAGAAGCCTGACCAAGGTCCAAAAAAATGGATTACTAGAAATAACTTAGAAGGGACCGACATGATGAAGTCGGCCCAAACCAAAAGTTATGAAAAAGTAATCCATAAAAGAGACCTGACCAAAGTCCATGAAAATGGATTACTAGAAATAACTTAGAAGGGACCGACATGATGAAGTCGGCCAAAATCAAAAGTTATGAAAAAGTAATCCATAAAAGAGACCTGACCAAGGTCTAAGAAAACGGATTACTAGAAATAACTTAGAAGGGACCGACATGAGGAGGTCGGCCCAAACCAAAAGTTATAATCCATAGGAAGAGACCTTCCAAGGTCCAAGCAGAAGGAATTACTAGAAATAGCTTCAAAAAGAAGTCGGACAACAGAAGGCAGGTGCTATTGGGGACCAAGTCGGACCTAGAAAGCCATGACCTCAAGAAAATTAAATTACAGGCACCATATCAAGAGAATGCAAAGAAGACTAGTGGCACGAAGCTAGCCTCAACTAAAATAGAAAATACAACACAAAGGGCAATCAAAAGAGATTGGATAACAAGGCTCCAACACTCCCAAGATTTCAGAAGGTGTCAGAAAAGGTGCAAACAAGCATATCACAAAAAAAACAAAGTTGTTATAATAATAAGACTCAAGAGGCCACCTGAAGTCGACCCCAAAATCCTGAGAAACTACTTTGTTTTTTCCAAAAATAAAGTTGCTAACAGAAAAGCACCTAGAAGTATCCAGCAGTCAGAAACCACAAATTACAAAATAAAAAGAGTTCAAAGCCCACAGGCCGTTCTATATATAAAACATCCGAAATAATTATAGAGGACCCAAAGACTCCCCAGCAACAGAATCCTGAGGTGAAGGAGGATGAGTCTGGAGGGGTACCACATCCACCGTCCCAACATCCCGGTTCAGGATCTGGACGTCAGGGTCAGACTCAGGTTGACCGACTTCAGCTGCCGGAGTTGAGGAAGGCGGGGCAATAGAGACTTTGGCAGCAGGCACAAGAGGAGGCTCGACATCGTCATCATTATCAGGCTCATCAGGGACAATCTTACCATCTTTCACAATGTTGTCCAAGCTGAAAAGAGTAAGGTAAAGCTCGGGCGCAAGAACTCGAACTTGTTCCTTTAAATTCTCATAAGCAGCATTCACGCTGCCCACAAGATGACCTTGAAGCTCGGTATAATCAGCTCGGACAGAGTCCAAACTCTCCTTGAGACCCATCATCTCCCTATAAGTTGTGACATAGCTCTCTTTATGCTTCAACGGCATATCAAAAGACAACTTTGTAGAAGCTGCCAGGGCAATAGCCCGAGTCTTCTCACCCTCGAACTCCTTCTCCAATCTGGCTACCTTCACCTTGAGCTCCTCTTTCAAACCCTTGATCCGATCGAACTCTGACTTGGCCTCCTCCATAAAGGCCTTTCTTGCATGGATAGAAAGATCCTGGGCGGTCTGATATAGAGCTGCCCCCATATGCGCCATCTTGATGCTGCTCCGAGTAATAAAGTCCAAATAACGAAGAAGAGAGACATCGTCAGTGGGAATGACACCATAAGGAGAAATCTGCTGGTCAACAAACCCAACAACATCAAAATCAGGAGCATCTAGATTGAAGGGCTCAACAGTCCGAGGTCTTTTTAAAGGAGGAACTGCAGTAGGAGAAGAGGTAGCAGCAGAAGCCTGGGGAGGGTCGACCAAATGAACAGGAGGAATAGGAATCATCCTCCTCGGTCCAGGAGAGCTCGGCATGAGTTGTTTAAGAGGAACACGAGAAGACCCTTCCCCAGCCACCTTGGCCGAGATGTTTTGGGCCACTGTAGCCTTCCTCACCTTTTTAAAGACCTTCATGGAATAATTGTTCTTAACCATCTCCGAAAAACAAATCAACCAAAGAAGTAAGTTACTTTCTGAAAAAAAAAGAAGCAAAGTAAAATAGAGCAAAATATATTGGTCAATACCCAACACAGTTCGGACAAGGGAAGGATCCCCCAAAAATTTGTTGGTATCAAGATGGGGAGGTTCCCCCCAAATATCCTCCAAAACATTTACAAAAGCCTTCTCGACCTCGTCAAGCATCTCTCACGTGTATCGAGACACCACCACATTCTTTTGCCAACGTAAGGGGAAGGTAGGTTCATTATTCGCTTCGAAGAAAAACGGTCGAGCTCCCTCAACAGCTTGGACCATAAAAAAAGTAATTCTTAAAGTCCCTAAAGGACTCATCATACATAGCAAAAACTTTATGTCCCTGGGCAGATCTAAAGGAAATCCAAGAGGCTTTCTTTTTCGAAGAAATCCCAGGCTTAGTTAAAACAAAAAGGTAAAAAAAGAGAGTCTGAGAAGGTGTGACGTCCAACTCTTGGCAAAGCAGCTGGAAGATCTTGATAAAACCCCAGGAGTTCGGATGGAGCTGGGATAGAGCTATGTTACACGACCACAACAAGTCAGTCTCAAAGGAGGTGAAAGGAAAAGTAATATTCAGTTGGCTGAAAAAATAGTCATAAGCATAAAAGAAGGGACGTTCCCCACGGGTCAGAGTAGGAAAGCAAACCCTCTCATCAGAATCAGGCGCCACCAACTCATAGTTCTTTTCTTGATCTCTATTCTTACAGAGTCGGTGATGTTTCCTAAGCTCCACACAAAACTCAGCATTCACCACGGAAACACACATTAACACAAGGGAGTCTAACCAGTCGGACATTCGCTTAGGAACATTAGAAGACGTCTCAACAATATTTTTGCGAGAAGACATGGCCAACTAGTCCTACAACAAGAAAAAGAAAATGGATTACAAAGGCTAAACATCCCAGCAAAGACTCTAACCAAATGCTTCAAAAAAGAAAGACGCAAATCAAAGTAAGTTAATAGAAAACCATCATCTTCTACAAACCCATCAACAAAGAAAATTATGAAAAGGACAAAAATCAAGAGGCAATCTTCTTAGAAGTAAACAGGCACAGTTTATAAAACTCAGAAAACATCAAAATACAATCAGAAGCAGTAACAACATGCAAAGCCCTAAAAGCTTTAAACAACAGGAAAGGCAAAAAGGTTCATACAAAAAGTCCCAGAACACACATTACAACAACAATAAGATACATCAAAAGCAGAAAGATCCAAACTTTCTCCAAGATCAGGCAAATGTGAAGAAAGCAACTAAAAAGAAAGAGAAAGTACTAACCGGAGAAGAGACGAGCGTGAGGAAAAGGTTCGGAGAAAATGGCAGCAACGAAGCACCTTTGGGTCGAAGCGAACAGAAGGAAAGAAGCACCTCAAAGTAAAAATGACGGAAGGCAAATGGATGAGAGAAACAAAAGCAAAAGCAGAAGCGAAAGGTTCGGAAGCAAAAGAAACTAAAAAGAAGGATTCGAAAATACAAGAGAAAAGAGAAAAACGGCAACGGAGAAATTAATGAGCATTTAAAAATCTTGTACGTTCCCAAGACAAGAGTGCAAATTCAAAGCGCGCACTTTCAAAGTAAAAGAAGCGAAGGAAAACGCTTCACATTCAAAAAGCTTCAGCAGAATCGATCAAAGTGCTCGAGCTCGGCTTTACCAGAGAAGGATTGAAGTCCTAAAGACTAAAGGACTCGACCTCAAAAGGAAGGCCGTACTCGAGCAGGGGCACTGTTTATACCCTGGGTCGAGCTCTCCGACCCGGGTTGTTTGGCAACAAGTCGACCGACCTCTTCAGGTCAGGACTATCCGACCCCTTCTCAAAGAGCTCGGCCAAATTACCAGGAAAAGCCCAAATAGGGCCCAAACAGAGGAACACTACCCAAATCCAAAGGCAGTCCAAGCCTACAGAGATAAGGGCGGTTCCCTTCAAGATAAGATAAGATAACTATCTTATCTCCAAGAAGGTCACTTCTTACCATTATAAATACACTGGAGCACCCAGGTATAACTCATACTCTGATTCTATTAAAAACCTGCTTAATACCCTTACTAACTTAAGCATCGGAGTCCCTTGCAGGTACCACCACCCTCCGGTGACAAAGGATCAGCCGCATAGCCAGTCCAACAAGTCGGACACGACAGCTCCGGCCGCCACCCACCAGGCAGACACGTCATCTCTGACCAGAATAGAAGGTCTCATCCGAGATAAAGGGTAGATAAAGGGTTAAGGCCATTTGGGAAAAGTGACTATTGAAATGATGGCCTCAATCTTGTAAATGCATTCATACACAAAGTAACGGATATATAGAATCAGACAAAACAAGGATTGCAATCATATAGAGAGAATAATGCATACAAGAATGGAAATAAGTGGTTAGAAGATATAACCACCCAATAAAGCTCAAAACTCACATGCTTGTGTTCTTAGCTCAATCACTATGTTCCAAATTACATTCTTCAAGCAAGTTTATCGCAAATTTTTTTTTCAAAATTGGTAGGGTATCCTGAGAATACAGTTTCTTGGAAAAGAAGTCATCAACCTAACCAAGTAGTCCTAATCAAGAAAAACTAGCTAAACATACAAGGTGTCCTAATTAACAAAACAAAAGAAAATTAAAGTCCATGGATGTAGAAAAGAGGAGACTATTATTCCCGGAGATCGGTCGAACGACCTCCCCACACTTAAGAATTAGCACGGTCCTTCGTGCTACTAGCAAGGTGCAAGTGGTAGTCGGGTTTGGAACTTCCACTATCCCGTTCGCAAGTGCTTTCTTCGCTTAAGTACGAGGTGGATGTGGAGATCTCTGATTCTTCTACAGAAGAAGTCATACAACTCAAAAGCTTCTTAATGTAAGCATACCGGCGTTGGTTCTGCCGTTCATATCTATCTATCTTCTTGTGGAGGTCTTCAAGCCTTTGGTGGGAAGATCCTTGTGATGTAGAAGAAGTGGTAGGGATAACCGAGGGGGCAGCTATATCAAGGGTTTTGTGTTCTGCCGGAGGCTTGAGATATTTTCTAGTTGGGACCACGTCGCCCTCTACCAAAAACATTGTTTTTCGATCCTTAGTCTCTCGGGGAATACCAACAATAGCAACTAACTTCGTCACCAAAGATGGGAAAGTTAGGTTACCCTTAGCATGAACATGACCCATGGCTCCGTGGATGAGGCGAGCAATGTTGACCGGCTGCTCTGTGAGTATACACCAAACTAGCAGGGCGAGGAGCGTGGTGATCAAGGTCTTGGGAGTATTGAGAAACACGTAATGAGACAATATTTGGGTCCATGCTCTAGACTCTATAGTCAGAAAGTGCGCAAGAATGCCCTTAGATCGGGGCCTGAGACTCCATCGGGTCTAAAATGTGTCTGGTTCGGCAATAACCTGACGAACAGCGTCCCAATCAAAAACATAATCGAAGTTATCACGCTGTCGGAGAGCCTGTTGTTAATCATCTACCTTATCTGGTACGGGTGGGACTCGGAGTATTTCTTGAATAGCTTTCTCAGAAATTAGAACTTGCTTCTGGCGCATGAAGACAGTCTGAAGAGAAGGTGAGAAGTAATTGGTGTAGAATTCTACCACCCACGAGAGATTAGCTTCTTGTGGTTTCCTCATGAGAAAGCCCCATCCTCGTCGCTCAATGCGAGATATGACAAACTAAACCACATGACCCGGAGGGTTAAGAAGAGGTTCAGAATGATAATTTCGTACAATCACGATGGTGAACATCAGCTCGCAATAGCGGTTCTGAAACCTAGTGGGATCTCTCACCGTATTGTCCTTCCCTTGGTCATCAATCTTAATGATTCTTCATGCCTTGTTGGGAAGAGGTTTGGCCTTGGGCGTATGGTACGCTTTGGCGGTGGCTTTTTGAGGTGCCCTTTTGGAAGGCGGCTTCTTCTGTGCCTTTTCTTTGTCCTTCTTGATGGCCATTTGAAAAAGGTGAGAAAAAGGAAGACATTAAACTCAAAAGACCACACCCATATTATAACATGCTTGTGAGAGAAAAGTGCCACAAAAGAGAAGGTATCATGCAGACATGACAGCTGTAACATGCAAGCAAGACAACCATGAAAAACAGAGCAAGGCACTAGCATGGGATGCAAGAGGAATGGAGTGGAGTTAGAGTGGAGTGAAATACAATTCTTGCAATATGATCTAAGGAAGCAAGTCATGGGTATGCATATATGAGTGGTAAAAATAAAGTGCAATGAGTGCAATGTGCAATGAGAAGGCAAGTGTATTGATAGAGGAGCACCAATTTGAAAGCATAGTGTCAAAATTGACTAAAAATGTGATAGGTGCAATTTAACAAACACTTGGCGTGCAACATGCATACCATAAGCACATTGAAGAAATGCAAAAGTGCAATACCTCATACTGATATACCCATCATCAAAACAACATCACTTAATCACAATGGATTCAAAAGATAATAAATCAATCCATCAAAGCAAGAGGTAATAGCAAAATTCAACATCTATAGAAAATAACAAAGCAAAAGGATAAAGCAAATAAATAGGAGAAAATTTAACAAAGTGCAACTAAGAGAATTAAAAGAAAGTGAAGACATTTGATGACAAGTCATCTTATGCTAGTTTTACAAGCATTTTTCACTTGTTTCATTAGGTTTTATGCACTTTCTTGCACAATAAGTAAGTGATTGGAGTGGATTTTCATGATTATTTTGAATCAATCAAACATCATTTATTTTACACAAAATCATAAGGTTTATGCTAGAATTAATTGATTTTATGAATGATGCAAAGATCTTATAATTTTGGTGAGACTTTGATTGCTTGTTTTGTTGCTTGTAGGTGAAGAAATGAAGAGAAAAGGAAGCAATCAGGGAAGCGTTGCGTTCAAAAAGGAAGCGCCACGCTCAAAAGCAAACAAGGGTAACGTTCACTTCTAAAGTGAGCGTGGCGCTCACTA
Organism: Arachis ipaensis; assembly: GCF_000816755.2. Taxonomy (NCBI): domain Eukaryota; kingdom Viridiplantae; phylum Streptophyta; class Magnoliopsida; order Fabales; family Fabaceae; genus Arachis; species Arachis ipaensis. The sequence continues at coordinate 50,039,313 of NC_029788.2, forward strand.
AGTCACCTTTTTCGTGACTTTTAGCCTGGGAGGCAAGGCCTTGTGCCATCCGCACACTAGGAGTGTTCAAATAATGAATGTAGCGCTCTACCAAGGGAGCGCTAGGAGAAGCGCTCAACCAAGGGAGCGCTAGGCAGCGCTCAAGGAATCAACGGAGCACTCACAAAGGGAGCGCTAGGAGAGCACCCATTCGCGCACCAAAGACGCACTCAACCAAAGGATAGCGCTCAACAAGTGAGCACAGCGCTAAAAAAGAAAGCGCTAGAGGAAGAATTAAGCGCACCAATTGGCGCACCAAAAGAAAGGAACGTAGCGCTCACAAAGTGAACTGAGCGTTCCACTGGGAGGAGAAACTAACACCCCTGACCCACTTTCATTCAAGGCCAAACCAAAAAGCCCACTCCCAATGGTTAATGTTGAAAATAGAAAGTGTATAAATAGGAGCAATTTTGATTTGAGAAAGACTTCTACTTCATTTTTTATTTTACTTTTACCTTTTGCTCACATTTAATTTTCATTTTTAGAATTTGGGGAAATTGAGATTAGATCTATGTTTTTTTTTCTGTTTGTTCTTTCTTCTGCAACTTCTATTTTCTGTTTTGGGTTTTGAACTCAGATTGAAGAACTCCATTGAAATTTCTTCATCTGAGAATCATCTTTTACTTTCCTTTCTATAGTTCTAAGTATTGGAAATTGGATCTAAACTTTCTTTTTTGTTTTCATTTTACTTATTTTGCAATTTCTTCTTTTCTATTTGGTCAAGAGAGTAATTGAGGTCTAGATCTACTTTCTGTTCTCATTACTCTTCTGTAATTGTAAATTTCTCTTTTAGGATTTCATAATTGAGCTAAGTTTTCTTGCTGTTTTGTTTTTTCACGCAATTTTCCATTTCTGTTTTGCTACTGAGCTGAATCTCTTCATCTCATAGTTCTCTGATTTGCTTCAATTTACATTTTCCAGCTAAATTTTGAATCCCAATACCCAAATCCCTTTACTCTTAATGAAATTTAAGTTTCTTGGCAATTTAGATTCAGCAATTTATATTTCTTTCACTTTAAGTTTCTGCTAATTACTTTACTTGCAATTTAAGTTTCAGCTCTTTTAATTTCTTGCACTTTAAGTTTCTGCAATTTACCTCTTCTGTATTTTACTATTCTGCCAATTTACTTCCTCTTGCATCCCATTCCAAGTGTCATGACCCTTGCTTTTACATTCACAATGGGCACTACAAGTCACTTGCATTTTTCTTTTGTCAAATTGATTCTTGGGTTTAATATTTTCCTTCCTTCCCTTTCTTTTTAGGAAACTGGCCACAAAAAGGGCACCCCAAAGGTCAAACTCTAAGGCGCGCTCTTCATTAGCAGCCAAACCCCTATCTAAAAAAGGGAAGACACCCGCTCCTATTGATGAGAATGACAAGGGCAAATCGGCGAAAGATTCTTCAAGGTTCCCAACCACTTCTGTGAACTTATGTTCCCCTCCATAGCTGTAAGGAACTATCATCCTGAGCATCTACTCACTCCGCCGGACAAGGTTGCTCCTTATATTTTGCCCTGCATTGAATAGCGAGGATGGGAGTTTCTCTTGAGGAAACCAAGGGAAATCAACCTCTCTTGGGTGGAAGAATTCTACACTAACTACCATCTTCCCTCTCTTCAATCGGTATACATGCGCCGGAAGCAAGTCTCGGTTTCAGAAGAGGCTATTCAGTAAGTGCTTAATGTTCTACCGGTACCAAGTGACATGGATGGCTACCAAGAAGTCTTACGTCAGCGAGAGAAGTTTGGATTCGATTGGGACTCGATCCTCCGAGTCATTGTTGAACCAGAGGCATTTTGGATCCATGGTCGACTGCGGATGAGGCCGAAGAGCATTGACGCTCGCTTCCTCACTGTGGAAGCTAGAGCTTGGGCCGAGATCCTATCTCACTATGTGCTACCTAGCACCCACAAGTCGTCCCTCACGGCAGACCTCGCCTTGCTTGTTTGGTGTGTTCTCACGGAGAAGCTAGTGAACATTCCGCTTCTTGTCAAGCAAGTGATGAGTCAAGTTTACAACCGGGGTAATTTACCATTTCCAGCATTGGTATCTGATTTAGTTGCTGCTGCGGGTGTTTCTTGGGAAGCCAAGGGCGAAAAGATTATAGTTCCGGCTAAGGGCGATGTGGTCCCAAGTGGAAAATACCTACACCTTTCCATGAAAAAACCAAGCCTCGACATAGCTCCGCCACTTCTTTTTCCTTCTAGTTCATCATCGCCACCACTGAGATCCACACATCAAAGGATAGAAGATCTTCACCGAAAGCTTGATAGATATGAGTGGCGCAACCACCGCAGATATACTTACATCAAGAAGCTTCTGCGTTGTGTTACCCCTAGCATGGAGGAACCCGAAATATTCACATCCACCTCAAACTCAAGTGATGAGAGTTCTGATGAAGGGGATAGTGAAGGTTCCGGTCCCAACTGTCCCTTGCGTATTATTCATAGCACGGAGGACCGTGCTAATTTCTAAAGTGTGGGGAGGTCGTTCGACCGATCTCCATGGGTAACAATTTCTTCCCTTCGATACCCATGGATTTATTTTTGCATAGAACTTAGTATATTGCATGTGTAGTTAGTTTTGCTTGTAAATACCCTTTGCATGATAGTTTGTTTCTATAGAGTTACTTGGTCAAAACAATAACTTTCTTTCCAAGAAACTCTATTTTGGGTGACCTACCAAGATTCTGAAATTTTTTTTTTGCAGTAAACTTGCTTTAAGAATGTATTTTGGAACATAGTGATTGAGCTAAGAACACAAGCATGAAAGTTTTGAGCCTATTGCATGGTTACATCTTCTAACCATTATTTCCATTCTTGTGTGCATATCTCTCTCTCTCTATGATTGTGATCCTTGCTTTGTCTGATTCTTTATGTCCATTGCTTTGTGTATGAATGCATTTACATGATTGAGGCCATCATTTCAATAGTCACTTTTCCCAAATGGCCTTAACCCTCTTATCTATCATTGCTAACCAATTTTGAGCCTATGATAAACCCCCTTTTGTTCTTAGATAGAGCACATCAACAGCCCTAAGTGAAAAACCATGAATGTCCCTGAATTTGAATCCTTGATTAGCTTAGGTAAGTTAGGATTTGTATCATTCAAATAGGAGGGTATACTTGGGGAATTAGGGTAGATATATAGGTGTGTAATTGTAGGGTAATTGGAAATTCTAGGATTTGGGAACATACTCATGTGTTGAATGATTAAACTGTATGCATCGAAACTTTTGTTCACAAAGAAACTCCAAGAAAAGGGGATTAAAAAAAAGAAAAAAAGAAAAAAAAAAGAAAAGAGATAAAGCAATGAAAGGGGACAAAGATGCCCCAAGATAAAGTAACAAAAACAATGCATATGGGTGTGAATTGGAAAGAATGCATGAGTATGCAAAAAGAGTAAAAGTTGATGCCAGGGCATTTTGGCCAGTTTCACTGACCTTTTTTTTACTGTTTTAGGATAGTTTCATGCATTTTCTTAGGAAATAAGCAAGTTTTGGGTAGAATTTCACTTACATCTTGATTAAAGCAAACATTGTGCACTTTACATGATTTCATGAGAATTATGCAAGAATTGTATGACAAACTAGATGATGCATGTCTCATGATTTGGATTAGAATTAGTGACACTCACCTTTGTCACTAACGTTGGAATGAGCCACTATGAGCAACTTTAACTTCCACGTTAACTTAGTTAACGTGGAAGCTAACGTGGATGAAAGAATAATGAGCCAACGTTAGTGACACTCACCTTTGTCACTAACGTTGGAGATGGCTATCACCACCACGTTGGAAGCCACGTTAACCTAGTTAACGTGAACTCTAACGAGGGAAGTAGGGGCATTTTGAAACGTTAGTGACAAAGGTAAGTGTCACTAATGTTTTCGAAGTTTTGGCAAGCCTACGTTAAAGGTCACGTTAGCCACACTAACATGAACTCTAACGTAGGGAAGGGAGGATTCTCAACGTTATTGGAAAAGGTAAGTCCCAATAACGTGTGCGAAGGATCAAGAGGCAACGTTAGTGGTCACGTTAGTGCCACCAACATTGAAGTTAATGTGAATCACCCTTGGGTTAGGAACGTTAGTGAAAAACGTGACTGCCACTAACGTTCTCGAGCCCACACTTTCACTTAACGTTAATGCCACTAACGTCCTAAGCTAAAAGTTTCTGCCTACTTCACACATTCTCTCTGCAAGTAAAGCTAAGACCACTGAAGAGGATAATTGCTTCAAACTCAAGATCCAATGGCCCATATCCAAAATTTGAAGAACCAACTAGAAGATCAGAAGAGTAGTATATATAGGGGTAGTTTTGAATCAAAAAGCGGGTGGGAATTTTGAGAACTACTCTCTGTATTTTACTTTCTCTACAACTTTTAGTTTAATTCTCAGAATGTACTCTCCATCTATGTTTTTCATTCCCAGAGCTATGAACAATTAAACCCCTTTCATTGGGTTAGGGAGCTCTCTTTACGTTTACTGCTATTTACTTCCCGCCATTTAATTTTCTGCAAATCTCAAATCTAATTCTGCTTAGTTCAACTAGAACATTCCTCTAATTAAAGTTGCTTAACCAATTAATCCCTGTGGGATTCAACCTCACTCTATTTTGAGTTTTTACTTGACGACAATTCGGTATACTTGCCGAAGGAAAATTGTTGAGAGACAAGTTTCCGTGCATCAAGTTGATGGCGCCGTTGCCGGGGATTGATTTTGTATCAACAATGATTAAATTGGAGGATAACTAGATTGAGCATTTTTCTTTTGTTTGATTTAAAATTTTGTTTGAGTAATTTACTTTCAGTTTTAGTTATTTTCTCCCGTTTCCCCTACTTTTTTTAGTTGTTTACAATTCAGTCCACTAACCCACTAACTGTTTGATATATTGCATCACTCACACTAACAGCAATTCTAACAGAAACACTTTCTGCATCTTTTTCCTTGCTTGTGCCTTGTTGGTTGTATGACAGGGAGAAGAAACGGGGCTTCAACTTCCTTTGATTCTGAACCTGAGAGGACCTTCCTTAGATTAAGGAGGGAAGTAAGAGGAAAGAGAGTAGTTGGTGCGGAGGAAGAAGAGGAGTATTTTGAACCAAGCATGGATGAAAATATGGAGAACCATTATGAAGAAGAGGCTCACAACCATAGCAGAGAAGGTCTAGCAAATCATGCTGGGCAGGAGAGAAGAGTTTTAGGCTCTTATATCAACCCAAACCCAGGAAACTGTGGGAGTAGCATTCAAAAGCCAACCATACATGCCAACAACTTTGAACTAAAACCATAGCTCATTACCCCTGTTCAGAACAACTGTTCGTTCGGAGGAGGTGTTCAAGAAGACCCCAACCAACATTTATCCACCTTCCTGAGGATATGTGATACTGTGAAGTCTAACAGTGTTCATCCTGACACCTATAGACTACTCTTATTTCCCTTCTCACTCAAGGACAAGGCATCTAAATGGCTGGAGTCCTTCCTGAAGGAGAGCTTAACAACCTGAAAAGATGTGGTGAACAAATTCTTAGCAAGATTCTATCCTCCTCAAAGAATCAACAGGTTGAGAGCTGAGGTTCAAAATTTCAGGCAACAAGATGGTGAGACTCTCTACGAAGCATGGGAGGGGTTTAAGGACCTGACAAGAAGGTGTCCACCAGATATATTCAATGAATGGGTGCAGCTACACATTTTCTATGAAGGCCTCTCCTATGAATCAAAGAAGGCAGTAGACCACTCATCTGGGGGATCTCTGAACAAAAAGAAGACCATTGAGGAGGCCATAGATGTCATTGAGACTGTAATAGAGAATGACTACTTCTATGCTTCTGAGAGAGGCAACACTAGAGGAGTGATGGAGCTAAACAATGTGGATGCACTGCTGGCCCAAAACAAGCTTATTACCAAGCAGCTGGCTGACCTCACCAAGAAGATGGAGAGGAACCAAGTAGCAGCAATCACCACCTCATCAACAACCCAAGAGGGGGTGAATGCAGAGGCAGACGGTGAGCATGAACAAGCCAACTACATTGGAAACTTACCCAGGCAGACCCATGATCCATACTCCAAGACCTACAACCCTGGTTGGAGGAATCACCCAAACTTTGGGTGGGGAAATCAACAAGATCAAGGCCAAGATCAGAGACGTCACAACCCCAACAACCATGCAGCTCACCAACATTCCACACAGAGATCATATCAACACCACCCAAACAACACCTCTCCACATCCATACCAAAACCAAGATAACCCTTCTCATCCATTCAATCCCAACCCACCATCATCTGATGACAGACTCTCAAGGATTGAGAAACTACTTGAAGGCATATGCAAAGAGATTCAAGACAGTAAGGCATTTCGAGAAGAAGTGCAATCCAATATGCAGAATCAAGATGCTGCCATCAAGAAACTTGAGACACAAATTGGCTACCTATTCAAGCAAATTCCCAGCCATAACCCTCGCAGCGATACTAACTCAAACCAAAGGGAGGAGTGTCAGGCTATCACCCTCAGGAGTGGGAAGGAACTGAAAGAAGCTTCCCAGAAACCACAAGAAAAGGGCTCAAATAAAAAGGAAGAAGAGCAAGATGGAGTTCGAGTTTCCACTTCGAGTCCGCAAAAAAAAGAAGAAATGCTGAAGCCAGACGTCCCAAGAGTCCCATACCTTCAGCAATTGAAGAAGAAGGGGGATGACAATCAGTTCATAAGATTTTTGGAAATCTTCAAGAAACTACAGATCAACATACCCTTTACTGAAGCAATAGAACAAATGCCGCTTTACACCAAGTTTTTAAAGGAGTTAATGACTAAGAAGAGAAGTTGAAAGAGCAACGAAACTGTGATACTAACCGAAGAATGTAGTGCTATCATTCAGCATAAACTACCCCAGAAAATGAAGGATCTTGGGAGCTTCCAGATCCCTTGTATTATAGGGGAGATCACAGTGGAGAAAGCTCTATGTGACTTAGGAGCCAGCATAAATCTGATGTCAGTAGCTATGATGCGAAAAATGAAGATCGAGGAGGCTAAGCCAACAAAAATGGCCCTACAACTGGCAGACCGATCGTTCAAGTTCTCTCATGGTGTAGTAGAAGATTTGCTGGTGAAGGTGGAGAATTTCATCTTCCCAGCAGACTTTGTAGTGTTGGACATGCAGGAGGAAGCCAAGGCCTCCATCATCCTGGGAAGACCGTTCTTAGCTACTGCTGGAGCTGTCATTGATGTCCAAAAAGGTGACCTCACCCTGAGATTACACAATGAAAAGATGACATTCAATGTGTTCAAGGCCATGAGTTACCCACCAGAACAATTGGGAGAGTGTATGAGGTTGGACTCACTGGAAGATGCAGTGCATGAGAGCTTTGAAGAAGAAGAACCTGAAGGGTTGACCGAGGAGGAATCAACGTCTAGTGAAGAGGCCGCAACAGCAGAAATTCATATACAAGGTGCACCAAAGAAAGAGAATGAAAAGTTAGAAGCACCAAAACTTGAACTCAAAGCACTGCCACCCACTCTCAAATATGCATACTTAGGAGAGAATGAAAGCTACCCAGTGATCATAAACTCATCCCTCAGCCAAGATCAAGAGGATGAATTACTCCAAGTGTTGCGAAAGCATAAGGATGCCATTGGATGGACCCTTGCTGACCTGAAAGGAATCAGTTCGGCCATATGCATGCATAAAATACTGTTGGAAGATGATGCCAAACCATCCATTTAATCCCAAAGGAGGCTGAACCCAATTATGAAGGAAGTAGTACAGAAAGAAGTTATGAAGTTATGGCAGGGAGGGGTAATCTACCCGATCTCAGACAGCCCCTGGGTCAGCCCCGTGCATGTCGTCCCAAAAAAGGGAGGAATCACTGTATTTCCCCAATGAGAAGAACGAACTAATCCCCACCAGGACCGTCACAGGATGGTGGATGTGCATAGACTATAGAAAACTGAATGAAGCTACAAGAAAAGATCATTTCCCTCTTCCATTCATGGATCAGATGTTGGAAAGACTTGCAGGACATGCATATTATTGTTTTCTCGACGGTTATTCAGGATATAACCAAATAGTGGTTGATCCCAGAGACCAAGAGAAAACCTCATTCACTTGCCCATATGGAGTGTTTGCTTACAGGCGCATGCCATTTGGGCTATGTAATGCACCTGCAACTTTCCAACGCTGTATGCTTTTTATCTTCTCGGATATGATAGAGAAATTCATTGAAGTCTTTATGGATGATTTCTCGGTATTCGGAGATTCCTTTCCTAATTGCTTAAATCACCTAGCCTTGGTATTGAAAAGGTGCCAAGAGACCAATCTGGTCTTGAACTGGGAGAAATGTCACTTTATGGTGACTGAAGGAATAGTCCTTGGCCATAAGGTTTCTAACCAAGGCATTGAGGTGGACAGAGCTAAGGTGGAACTTATTGAAAAACTTCCTCCACCCAGTGATGTCAAGGCAATTAGGAGTTTTTTAGGGCATGCTGGCTTTTACAGAAGGTTTATTAAAGATTTTTCAAAGATAGCCAAGCCCTTAAGCAATCTCCTTGTATCTGATACACCGTTTATCTTCGATGAAAAATGCATGCTAGCATTCGAAAATTTGAAATAGAGGTTGTCCTCTGCCCCTATCATTTCCTCACCTGATTGGAACTTACCATTTGAATTGATGTGTGATGCATCTGATTTTGCAGTTGGGGCCGTGTTAAGGCAGAGGAAAGATAACTTAGTCCATGTGATATACTATGCTAGCAAAGTCCTCAAAGACATGCAAAGAAATTATACCACTACTGAAAAGGAGTTGCTGGCAATAGTTTTTGCATTTGACAAGTTTAGATCATACCTCATTGGTGCTAAAGTGATTGTTTTCACAGATCACACAGCACTTAAATATTTGTTTGCCAAGCAAGAATCAAAACCAAGAGTAATAAGATGGATCTTATTGTTGCAGGAATTCAATATTGAAATTAGAGACAAGAAAGGAGTGGAGAACAAGGTAGCGGATCACCTATCCAGAATTCCTCATGATAAAGGTGGAACACATGATACAAGTGTAAATGAGCTCTTCCCTAATGAGCAGTTGATGACAGTTCACAAAGCACCATGGTTTGTAGATATTGCTAACTTCAAGGCAACTAGGGCTTTACCTCCAGAGATCAATAAACATCCAAAAAGAAAGCTCATGAATCTTGAGGCATGTGTCTGTGGTGCTCCTGTGTAAGGGATTTACTTGGATGAATAAGCTCTCAGGGGTGCCTTATCACTTGGTAACTTGGGTTAACTAACCCGGGATTATCAGTTGAAAGTCCACTATCAAGAGTAACCCTTGCTACAGAACACTTAGTAACCAAAAGAGGTGCTGGACACCAAGGTCTCAAGAAAGAAAATAAACAAACCATGTGCCTGTGGTGTGTATGTATGGGGGAAAGAGACTTGAGGGAGTAAGTCCTTAGGGGTGTCTTAACACCTAGCACCTTGAACCAACTGGTTCGGGAGTGCTGGCTGAAAGCTTATCTTAAAGAGTCGCCCCCTCACAGAGCACTTAGCCTAAGAGTACAATCAAACCCTAAAAATAACAAAAGGATCAATGAATAAAAGTCTCATAGGGTGCAATCAAGTGAGTATTCCAGGACATGATAAAGGTCTGAAAGCCAGTAAAGGAATGAACCTAAGTTGCTATGCATGAAACCCCATAAAACCAAGAACATGACTTCCACAATAATGATTCATTCATCTTGTCATTTCATTCATCATTCTCTTGTTCCAATACTTGCTTAGGGACAAGCAAGCTTTAAGTTTGGTGTTGTGATGCTAGGACATTTTGGCCAGTTTCACTGACCTTTTCTTTACTGTTTTAGGGTAGTTTCATGCATTTTCTTAGGAAATAAGCAAGTTTTAGGTAGAATTTCACTTACATCTTGATTCAAGAAAACATTATGCACTTTACATGATTTCATGAGAATTATGCAAGAATTATATGACAAACTGGATGATGCATGTCTCATGATTTGGATTAGAACTTTGATGCACTCTATTGCTTGATTTCAGGACAAAGGAAGCTAGGAAGAACCACGTTAGTGATGCCAGGGCATCTTGGCCAGTTTTACCGACCTTTTCTTTACTGTTTTTAGGTTAGTTTCATGCATTTCTTTAGGAAATAAGCTAGTTTTGGGTAGATATTCACCTATGCCTTGATTCAAGCATACATTGTGCATTTTACATAATTTCATGAGGATTTTGCATAAGTTTAGTGACAAATATTATGTTGCATTACTCATGACTTGGACTAGAGCTTTGATGCACTTTATTGCTTGATTTCAGGACCAAAAGGAAGCAAGAAAAGGGGAGGTAACTTGCAAGGGTAATGAGAAAAGTGATTGCCAATAACACTCTTAAAAAGCCATCAATACCCACGTTAGAGAGTCACGTTAACTAAGTTAACGTGAACTCTAACGTGGAGAAGTTGAGCCAACGTTAGTGACACTTAACATT
>NC_029788.2:50049956-50055275 GCF_000816755.2 Arachis ipaensis
TTAACGTGGGAACTAACGTAAGGGATGAAGAGTTGTCGACAACGTTAGTGACACTCAACATTGTCACTAACGTTGAAGCAACCACACAACCCCCAAGAGTCACGTTAACTTCCACATTGTCACTAACGTTGAAGCTAACAATCTTCATCCAATTGAGTAGTTATCTTGGAAGAGAACCTATTCAGACTTGGATCTCTTTTGAACCTTGAAAGAGGAATGAAGAGATCAAGCTAGAAATGCTTTCTCATGCTGGACCATTCGCTCAACTAGAACATTCTTCTAATTAAAGTTGCTTGATCAACCAATCCCTGTGGGATTTGACCTCACTCTATTGTGAGTTTTTACTTGACGACAAATTCGGTACACTTGCCGAAGGGAGATTTGTTGAGAGACAAGTTTTCCGTGCATCAGTTAGCAGCCACGTTAGTCTAACTAACGTAACCACTAACGTGGGATGGGAGCTAGCTTGCAATGTTAATGAGAAAAGTAATCGCCAATAACGTCCTCGAAGCCTTCATAGCCCACGTTAAGAGTCACGTTAACTAAGTTAACGTGAATTCTAACGTGGAAGAAGGAAATGAAGCCAACGTTAGTGACACTCACCTTTGTCACTAACGTTGGACCAAGCTCATATTGGCCACGTTAAGAGCCACGTTAACTCAGTTAACGTGGACTCTAACGTGGGGAAGCAAAAGAATGGCCAACGTTAGTGACACTCACCTTTGTCACTAACGTTGGACTAAGCCACTTTGAGCCACGTTAGTTGCCACGTTAACTAAGTTAACGTGGAAGCTAACATGGAGGGAACAAGAATCGCCAACGTTAGTGACACTCACCTTTGTCACTAACGTTGGAATGAGCCACTATGAGCAACGTTAACTCCCACGTTAACTTAGTTAACGTGGAAGCTAACGTGGATGAAAGAATGATGAGCCAACGTTAGTGACATTCACCTTTGTCACTAACATTGGAGATGGCTATCACCACCACATTAAAAGCCACGTTAACCTAGTTAACGTGAACTCTAACGTGGGAAGTAGGGGCGTTTTGAAACGTTAGTGACAAAGGTAAGTGTCACTAACATTTTCGAAATTTGGCAAGCCTATGTTAGAGGTCATGTTAGCCACACTAACGTGAACTCTAACGTAGAGAATGGAAGATTCTCAACGTTATTGGAAAAGGTAAGTCCCAATAACATGTGCGAAGGATCAAGAGGCAACGTTAGTGGTCACGTTGGTGCCACTAACGTTGAAGTTAACGTGGATCACCCTTGGGTTAGGAACTTTAGTGAAAAAGGTGACTGCCACTAACGTTTTCGAACCCACACTTTCACTTAACGTTAACGCCACTAACGTCCTAAGCTAAAAGTTCCTGCCTACTTCACACTTTCTCTCTGCAAGTAAAGCTAAGTCCACTGAAGAGGATAACTGCTTCAAACTCAAGATCCAAAGGCCCATATCCAAGATTTGAAGAACCAACTAGAAGATCAGAAGAGTAGTATATATAGGGGTAGTTTTGAATCAAAAGGGGGGTGGGAATTTTGAGAACTACTCTCTGTATTTTACTTTCTCTGCAAATTTTAATTTAATTCTCAGAATGTACTCTCCATCTATGCTTTTCATTCCCAGAGCTATGAACAACTAAACCCCTTTCATTGGGTTAGGGAGCTCTGTTGTAATTTGATGGATCAATATTAGTTTTTATTATTCTTCTTCTATCTTTTCTCTTGATTTTACTAGAAAGCTTTCAATCTTCATTCAATTGGATAGTTATCTTGGAAAAGAAGCTATTCATACTTGGATCTCTTCGGAACTTTGGAAGAGGAATGAAGTGACCATGCTAGAAATGCTTTCTCATGTTGGACCAAATTGGGGTTTGGATGGATATAGTGACATATAATCCTACTAACACTTTGATTTGGAAATACATGTGGTATAATCAGTGAGCATACTTCATCTCTTCTCATGAGCAATTGACCAAGGAATTGGCTATTGATCAAGATTTGAGAGATTGAATTACCAAGAAATTAGAATTCGATCACTTAAGATTGCCAAGGAGATCAATGAATGCATTGATTGAGGAAGAGATAAAAATGAACTTGATCCAGAGAATGCAACATCTCCTAAGCCCAATGGATTCTCCATTTCTGATATTACCCATTCTCTATAAATTCTGCAATCTACTTTTATGAGCATCTTCCCCATTCCCATTTAAGATTCTGCAATTTACTTTCCGCTATTTACATTCAGCTCTTTATTTCCAGCATTTACGTTTTCTGCTATTTACTTTCCTGCCATTTAATTTTCTGCAAATCTCAAATCTAATTCTGCTTAGTTCAACTAGAACATTCCTCTAATTAAAGTTGCTTGACCAATCAATCCCTGTGGGATTCGACCTCACTCTATTGTCAGTTTTTACTTGACGACAATTCGGTATACTTGCAGAAGGAAAATTGTTGAGAGACAAGTTTCTGTGCATCAAAAGTCAAGGGTAGCTAGGTAATGTATTGTAGTAGTACAGGTTGTTCTATGTGTCTAGTGAATCCTAGGTTGATCAAGGACTCAAATTTTAAGCCCACTTGGCCATATACATCCTTACCTTCACCCTAGCCCGGTTACAACCCATGAATATGACCTCATGATACTTGTAAGCATGCATTAAGTAATTGTTGATTGTTAGATGAAAGACAAATCTTGGAAAGCATGATTAGGAGAAGATTGAGTGACGAACCCTATACATTTGAGCGAATATAGCGGATACACTTCCGGTGAGGGTTCGACGCTCAATGCTTGTTCCCGACTTTCACAAGCGTTTGTTTAGCAAGTCATATGCACTCCTTAGTGGTATTTAATTTGGTAGTATTCATGAATTACATACTATTTTCACCCTATATGCCCACATGTATTCTTGAAGGATAGATTAACTCTTGACCAAGTAGGTAGATGATTTTACATTAGTTACATGCATCCATTTAGGTAGTTTGCATTTCATAAACGCTTTCTCACCATGATCTTTGGTCTTTTTATTTTAAGCATGAGGACATGCTTGGTTTAAGTGTGGGGAGATTTGATAAACCCCAATTTTGTGGTTTATCTTGTGCTTATTTTGGCGGATTTTATCAATATTTCTCACACTTATTCGCAAGAAATGCAGAGTTTTGTGTTCACTTCCCAATATTGCTCCATGATGGAAAACATGCTTATTTTGCCTTAAAATTGCCATATTTTAATCCTCTTCTATTGCCATTTGATGCCGTGATGTATTTGTTGAGTAATTTCAGGAATTATAGGGTAGGAATGACTTAGAAGAGAGGGAGAAAGCATGTACAAAAAGGGAAGAACATGAAGGATTGAAATCTTGGGAGAAGCAGCATCGGCGCGCCCGTGCACTCCACGTGCACGCGTGTATGAGGTTGGCTGGAAGCGGCGCGCAAGGATGGATGCATCCGCGCGGATCAGAAGATTCTCATCGACGTGCACGCGCACTTGGAGCGCACGCGTGGATCGCAAAAGCAATTAGCGCGCACGCACGCATGGCGCGCACGCGTGGGAAGCTGCACGTGACCTCATTAAAGGAAATCGTGCCTGGCTATTTCTGAGGCTCATCAGGCCCAATTTCAAGCTGTTTCTGCATGGAAAAGACCCAAGGATTCTAGGGGGAAAGGGGGATCAATCATTTTTACACTAAGACACAATTTTAGAGTTTTTGGGTTCTTCGGTTATTCTAGGGAGAGAAACCCTTGTTCCTCTCTAGATCTAGTTTTAATTTGATCTTTCCTTGTTGGATTCTGAATTGGATTTTGTTAATTACTAGTTTTAATTGTTCAATTTGAATTTCTTGTTACAATTTTGCTTATATCTAGTGATAGTTTTATGAACCCTTGTTAATTGTCATTTTATACCCATTTCATGAATGTTGTGAATCTTGACTTGTTGATGTTACATTGATGATTTCTATGTTTAGTTTTGTTGTTTGGATGATTGTATGTTGATAATTATTAGTGGGTACTTGTAGATTTCAATTTATTTACTATTTGAACATGTCTTTTGTTAATGCTTACCATGTGTTTGATGAATTGTTTACTTTGATTATGGAGTAGTTTCCTTCACTCTTGGCCTAGGTCAAGGGAATTGGGTAAACTTGAGTCATTGGGTCTAATGGGTTTGATGATTTGGGAGCCCTTGGTGGTCAATTTGATACTCATTGACGCCAACCCACTACTAATCTAATTAGTAAGTAGGTTGGGACTTATGGGTTGATGTGATCAAAGCCATTTGATGTACTTCAAGTCTAGGAGTAGATATTACGTACTTAAGACTTTTGGAAGTAGACTTAATGAGCTTGGTTCCTTCTAATTGTCAAGATATAGTTGTTAGACAAGGATGGTGGCCCCAATTCCCATGCCTAGCCAAGAGTTGCTTTTATTATTCATATTTGAAAACTAAATTTCTCAACTATTTGTCTTAGTTATAGTTACTTGTTTGGTTTATAATAGAATTAAGTGGAATGTTACTTGTTCATTGGAATTGCTCATGTTTCGCTGAGTTAATTGAATTAATTAGTTGCAATTTAAGATTACTTGCTTGTTAAGATTCCCATTTATTTTCATGCTCATAACTCACAACCCCGGATTTCTAACCAATGTTGAAGCACATGTTTGCCGATTCCTTATGAGACGACCTGAGGTTTGAATACTTCGGTTATTTCTATTGGGGTTGAACTTGTGACAACCAAATCCCTCTTCTAAATTTGACACCCGAGGATTGTTGTTGGTAGAGCTATACTTGCAACGCGATCTTATTGAAGGAAATCTTTACCAATACACCCTTGGGGACACCCGTCAATTATACCACATGTATTTCCAAATCAAAGTGTTGGTAGGATTATATGTCACTATATCCATCCAAACCCCAATTTGGTCCAACATGAGAAAGTATTTCTAGCATGATCTCTTCATTCCTCTTCCAAGGTTCCGAAGAGATCCAAGTATGAATAGCTTCTTTTCTAAGACAACTACCCAATTGGATGAAGATTGAAAGCCTTCTAGTAAAATCAAGAGAAAAGAAAGAAGAAGAATAATGAAAACTATTATTCATCTATCAAATTACAACAGAGCTCCCTAACCCAATGAAAAGAGTTAGTTGATCATTTCTCTACCAAAATAGAAGAGAAAGAAAGTACAGAAAAGTAAAGATGAAGATTAAAACTAAAATTGAAACTTCAAAATTCATAAATGAAAAGTACAAAGAAAAGAAAGAGAAGGAAAAGTGTGTGAGGGGAGGGAGTCTGAAGACCCCTCTTCAACCCCCCTCCCCCCCC
>NC_029788.2:50055421-50059332 GCF_000816755.2 Arachis ipaensis
CGTCTTGAATTGAATGTTAAAACTAAGGCCTTTATATAGGCTCTCCTAAATTACAAGATGAAATGAAACTAAAAGTAAATTACAATTAAATGAAAATTCATATTCTAGATGCTTCTTGTGACCTTGATTGGTTGACACTTGTGGGCTTACTTACTTGTGGTTGGGTGGTCCTTGAAAGAGAAGTGAATCAAGTTGAGGTCCAGGTGCTAATCGTTAGTGCTACTGTTAGCCACACTAACGCTATAAGTGTGGCGTTAATGCTGAAGTTAGTGTGGCTAACGTCACACTTGCTACCCACTTGGTGTTTTTGGGGCTTAAAAGATGTCTCTTGTTTGTACTCCAGTTGCTATATATCATTGGAAAGCTCTGAATGTCAGCTTTCTAACACAACTAGAATCACTTCGATTGGACATTTGTAACTCAAGTTATGCTCCCTTGAAGGGGACAGGGTCGCTGGCGTAGTCGCTGGCGTTATTGGCAAAAGTGAGTGCCAATAACGTCAGCATTCAGGGGATTAATATTGCCAGGTTTTGGAGTTCAAACTTAATCTCCACCCCATGCTACTATATATTATTGGAAAGCCCTGGATGTCTACTTTCCAACGCCTTTGAAAGCGCATCATTTGGACCTCTACAGCTCGAGTTACACTTCTTGGAAGGTGAAGAGGTCAGCTAGCCTTACTACAGGTTGATACCATGTTCATCTTTGCACTTTCGGGGCAGGTTTTCTCCCTTAAATTTAGTGTCCGCCATGTAGTGCCATATATGCTTGGAAAGCTCTGGAATCCTACTTTCCAATGCCACTAGAATCACCTCATTTGGAGCTTTGTGGCTCAAGTTATTCTTGTTTGAAGAAGGCATGGTCAGGCTGCCGGGTGAGATTTTGCCCACGTTAGTGGCACTAACGTGGCCACTAACGTAGGCCTTCTTTGCTTTGCAAACGTTAGTGGCGTTCACTTTTTCCACTAACTTTAACAGCTGCCTCCTTTCTTCCACGTTAATGCCCACGTTAGTGGCGCTAACGTGGGTGTTCTTGGCTTCACAAACGTTAGTGGCGTTCACTTTTTCCACTAACGTTGGAGTTTCCCTTTTCTTCCATGTTAGTTCCCACGTTAATGTAACTAACGTGGAAACTAACGTGGGTCTTCTTGCCCTTCGCTAACGTTAGTGGTGTTTACTTTTACCACTAACGTTCCAAACTTTCCTTCCTTCCACGTTAATGGCCACGTTAGTGGTACTAACGTAGCTACTAACGTGCCTCTTCTCTGTTTCTTGTTACCTGAAATCAATCAAAAAAAGTGCATCAAAGTCTTGCTCTTAATCATGAGATCATGCATCATCCATTTTATCATTCAATTCATGCATAATTCTCAAGAAATCATTCAAAATTCATAATGTTTGCTTGAATCATGGTATGAATGCATTTTCAACCAAATACTTTCTTATTTCCTAAGAAAATGCATGAAACCAACCTAAAGCATACAAAAAATGGCTAGTAAAACTAGCCAAGATGCCCTGGCAAACATAAACTTGATGCACGGAAACTTGTCTCTCAACAAATTTCCCTTCGGCAAGTATACCGAATTGTCGTCAAGTAATAACTCACAAAAGAGTGAGGTCGAATCCCACAGAGATTAACGGATTAAGCAATCAATGGTTAATTGAATATCCTAGTTAGACAGTTTAGATTTGGATGATGAGCAGTAGGAATTGTAAATTAGCAGAAAAGAAAGGAAAAGCAATAAAGTGCAGAAAAGTAAAATGGAAAAAAAAGTAAATTATAAGAAATTAAAGTGCAAAAAATGTAAAGTGCAGGAAAGTAAATGACTATAAAGTAAATATAAGAACTAAAAATAAAATGAACATTGGGATAGAGAGATGTTGTATTCTCCGGATCAAGTCATTATCATCTCTTCCTCAATCAATGCATTCATTGATCTCCTTGGCAATCTTAAGTGATTGGATCCCAATCCCTTGGCAATCCAATCTCTCTAAGCTTGAACAATTTCCCAATTCCTTGATTTAATTGCTCATGGGAAGAGATGAAGTATGGTCACTGATTATACCACACACATTCATAGATCAAAGTATTGGTAGGATTAAATTTCACAATATCCATCCAACCCCCAACCTAATCCAATGTGAGAGAGCGTTTCTAGCATGATTTCCTCATTCCTTTTCCAAGGTTCAGAGGAAATCCAAGTATGAACAATTTTTCTTCCGAGACAATTACCCAATTAGATTAAGATCGAAAGCTCTCTAGTAAAATTAAGAGAAAAGAAAGAAGAAGAAGAATAAAAACTACAATTGATCCATTAAATCACAATAGAGCTCTCTAACCCAATGAAAAGAGTTAGTTGTTCATTGCTCTACCAAAATAGAAAAGAAAGAAAGTGCAGAAAAATAAAGATGAAGATTAAAACTGAAATTGAAACTTCAAAGTTCATAAATGGAAAGTACAAACTAAAATTTAACTACTACTAAGAAAAGGAAAAGAAGAGAAAATGAAGAAGAGTGTAGGAGGGGAGGGGTCCGAAGGCCCACTCCCCTTGGAGTGTGCCAATTCACAGAAGTTCGAATTGGTCTTCACTCTCTCCCCCTTCCTTCAATTTCCCCCTTTCCAGAATGATTTCAAAGTAAAAACTAAGGCCTTTATATAGGCTCTCCTAAATTACAAAATGAAATAAAATTAAAAGCAAATTACAATTAAATAAAAATTCCTATTCTAGATGCTTCTTGTGGCCTTGATTGGTTGAGGCTTGTGGGCTTGCTTGCTTGAGGTTGGGTGGTCCATAAAAGAGAAGTGAATCAAGTTGTGGTCCAGGTGCTAATGTTAGTGCTACCGTTAGCCACACTAACGCTACAAGTGTGGCGTTAGTGCTGAAGTTAGTGTGGCTAACGTCACAATTGCTACCCAGTTGGTGTTTTTGGGGCTTAAAATTTGCCTCTTATTTTTGCTTCAATTTCATGACCACTATAGAGTATTATATATCGTTGGAAAGCTCTGAATGTCAGATTTCTAACACAACTAGAATTACCTCAATTGGACCTCTGTAACTCAAGTTATGCTCCTTTTAAGTGGACAAGGTCACTGGCATAGTCGCTGGCGTTATTGGCAAAAGTGGGTGCCAATAATGTTAGCGTTTAGTGGATTAATATTGCCAGGTTCTGGAGCTCAAACTTGATGTCCACCCCATAATATTATATATTGATGGAAAGCCCTGGATGTCTACTTTCCAACGCCTTTGGAAGCGCATCATTTAGAGCTCTACAACTCGAGTTACACTTCTTGGAAGGTGAAGAGGTCAGCTGGCCTTAGTACAGGTTGATACCATATTCATCTTTGTACTTTCAGGGCAGGTTTTCTCCCTCAAATTTAGTGTCCACCATGTAGTGTTATATATGTTTGGAAAGCTCTGGAATCCTACTTTCCAATGCCACTGGAATCACCTCATTTGGAGCTTTGTGGCTCAAGTTATTCTTGTTTGAAGAAAGCATGGTCAGGCCGCCAGGTGAGATTTTTGCCAACGTTAGTGTCCACATTAGTGTAACTAACGTGGCCACTAACGTAGGCCTTCTTTGCTTCGCAAACGTTAGTGGCGTTCACTTTTTCCACTAACTTTCACAGCTGCCTCCTTTCTTCCACGTTAATGCCAACGTTAGTGTAACTAACGTGGCCATCAACGTAGGTCTTCCTTTGCTGCGCTAGCGTTATTGGCACTCACTTTTGCCAATAACGCTGCTCCTTCTTCAAATTTAATGCGATTAACGTTCCCACTAACGTTCCAAACTTTCCTTCCTTCCACGTTAGTGCCCACGTTAGTAGCACTAACGTAGCCACTAACGTGGCTCTTCTCTGTTTCTTTTAGCCTGAAATCAGACAAACAAAGTGTATCAAAGTAACATACAAGA
>NC_029788.2:50062913-50073070 GCF_000816755.2 Arachis ipaensis
CTCGAGATTTACTACGCGAAGGTTTCCGCAACCTTTCATCTGTAGGTCCCGAAAGGTAGTTATATATTATAATACCCCACCTGTAGTTCAAACTCGAGGTCTTGGACCGTTATAATTAGGTGATTTGCGATTGTAATAACCGTGGGTGAAAACGGTTATTGCGGTCGCTGATACGGTCACTGGAACAGGTGAATTTTCCTCGTATTGAACTCAATGTCTCCAGGTTAACTCCATTAAGATCAACACAATCTTTAGACTGTAAGTCTCGAAAGGTTGCTATATATTATGAGATATCACCAGTACTTTAACTTCGTTTTTATTCTCCGTTTAAAATTCGGGGTTTTTGTGGTTGACCCATCGTTAACACTGCAATCGGTGTGATTGAAGTCGTGATTGCGGTGTGAACATCGCAATCACACCGATTGCCATCGTGATTGTAATCGTGGACCTGGTGTTGAACTAAGTGAAGAGAAAATACCTGGTGGGTTGGAGTTCGTTCGTTCGGGTGTTCGGAGTTGGTTAGTTCCGGTGTTCTTCGTAGATCTTATCCTTAAAAATAAATTAACATTAAACGAAAATTAAAATAAAGTAAAACATTAAATCCTCTCGGATATATTTCCGGAATCAAAAATGAAACTTTAGTAAGACCTTTCCCCCTTTAACTTCCTTCCCCCTCTCTCACTTCTGGTTAAGCTTGAAGACACTTAACCGTGTGAGGTTCCCCTCACCCGGAAGCCTGGGGAGGGGAGGATGTGAGAAGAAGTAAAAGAGAAGAAAAGGAAAAGAATCATCATCAATTTAAAATCAAACATGAAAGGTAAATACTTGAAACTTCAAAGTTAAAGTCAAAATTAGAAGTAGAAATAAAAAGACGTGAAAGAAAGAAAAGATAAAACCATCTCGTTACTTGTTGATTGAGAAAAGTATACAACTCGAGTTACACTTCTTGGAAGGTGAAGAGGTCAGCTGGCCTTAGTACAGGTTGATACCATATTCATCTTTGTACTTTCAGGGCAGGTTTTCTCCCTCAAATTTAGTGTCCACCATGTAGTGTTATATATGTTTGGAAAGCTCTGGAATCCTACTTTCCAATGCCACTGGAATCACCTCATTTGGAGCTTTGTGGCTCAAGTTATTCTTGTTTGAAGAAAGCATGGTCAGGCCGCCAGGTGAGATTTTTGCCAACGTTAGTGTCCACATTAGTGTAACTAACGTGGCCACTAACGTAGGCCTTCTTTGCTTCGCAAACGTTAGTGGCGTTCACTTTTTCCACTAACTTTCACAGCTGCCTCCTTTCTTCCACGTTAATGCCAACGTTAGTGTAACTAACGTGGCCATCAACGTAGGTCTTCCTTTGCTGCGCTAGCGTTATTGGCACTCACTTTTGCCAATAACGCTGCTCCTTCTTCAAATTTAATGCGATTAACGTTCCCACTAACGTTCCAAACTTTCCTTCCTTCCACGTTAGTGCCCACGTTAGTAGCACTAACGTAGCCACTAACGTGGCTCTTCTCTGTTTCTTTTAGCCTGAAATCAGACAAACAAAGTGTATCAAAGTAACATACAAGACAAACTTCATTATACTAAGTGTTCTAATAATGCCCAAAATCATAACTTCACTTAGTGCGATCTATTTCATCATATCTACCCTGTATATTAACTAAAATTCACCTATGCTTGAGATTTTGTTTCATGCAGAGATTTTTCATGCTATTACTCATTTATTGGCAAAATTTGTATGAAAATTAAACAAAAATCTACTGAAATAACTACTAAAAATAGGCGATGATGCACCTGCATCACAACACCAAACTTAAATCTTGCTTGTCCCCAAGCAAGAAAAGAATTATGCACAAAGGATTCTTTTTATTGGAGTGTGCTGAAGAATTTCTTATGATGCCTTGGTGAGTGAAGTGATTAAGTGATAATGAAGGCCAACTCCAATTATATGCTTATGCAAGGGTTCCAGTGTTCATTAGTCCTTACATCTTGGAAATCTTAGATCTTAGGAGTGTCATTCGGATGGTATTATGGAGTCCTCTTTATAGATTATCACCTTGAAGCAGTATTTATTTGTCTTGGCCTCGACTCTAGGTGTCATGTCTCAAAGCGGCCCTTTAGGATAAGTTTTCAATCAATACTCCCAACCCAGTTGGGTTAAGGTATTAGGTGATGAAGCACCCCTTACGATTTACTTGCTCAGGCCTCTTTCTTTGACACAAATTTACCACAAGCATGTAACTAGGACAATAACTCTTTGAGTTTTTGTATCTTTCTTTTTCGTCCTAGTAATTGATTCTCAGAGCCTTGGGTTTTTTCCTTGTTTTTCTTTTTCTTTTGTTTTCTTTTGTTTACTGCTTCTTGGATCAATAGATTTTTGAGAATTTCCATAACACTTCTCCAAATTTCAATTCCTGTCTATGAGCTCCCATGCAAGTTTTCACAAACATGTAACCTCAATACACAATCATACAATCAGTCCATTTCTCTTTATCTTTAGCTTGCCTCAAAATTGATAAAGTTCCCCAACATTTTTCTTTCAAAAGAATGATTTCTTTGATGCACTTTTAAGTATAATGGGTGCAAGCAGATTCAAGATGAAGGTGCAATGATAAGTAGTGAACCATGCTTATTACTAAACTAAAAGTAACTTAACAGAACAGAGGTAGACCCTAGAATTCAAAACAAGAGACATTCATGATTGCAATTAAGTCTACTCGGAGTAAATGCGAAGAAAGGAACTTTACAACCTTTGTAGCTCATCTTCGCCCTTGTTGTCCTTTCTTGCAGACTTCCTCCCTCCAATAACCATCTTAGAATAAGTGCTTTTCCGGCAAGCAACAAGTAGGAGCAGTGGTGTTGAGATTGTGATTCAACCATGAATGTCAAAGAAGAGAAACAAGCTAGGAGTAACGCATAAAATTAAGCAAGCTTGGTTAAAAATGACACTACGGGCCTAAGAAGCAAAGGCACTATGATTGTACAAAGAAGTGGTGTTGCTGGATACATTGCATAGAAAAATAAGTGGCCCACCAAACTTAGTGTGACACTTTCTCTTAGAATTGATGCAATTATCCAGAAAGATTGAAAATAGATTGTTGCAGGGCAACACCAAACTTAGAATGTGATCATATGCCAATTTTATTTGAAAAGAAGCTAAGTAAAAGAAACTGTTGTATTAATAACAAAATCACCAAGAGCCAGAGCTATCACGAACAGGGGCTTCTTGGTGACGCATTAACACAAACAGTTACAGAGCATTGAAAACAAAGAACAAAAGCAATTACATAAACAAACCAAAACAAAAGAAAATGTCTAATCTAGCTAATCAACCAACCGGTAGTTTGTTAATCACAATTAATCCCCGGCAACGGCGCCATAAACTTGATGAATAGAAACTTGTCTCTCAACAAATTTTCCTTCGGAAAGTATATCGAATTGTCGTCAAGTAATAACTCACAAAAGAGTGAGGTCGAATCCCACAAAGATTAACGGATTAAGCAATCAATAGTTGATTAATTATCCTAGTCAGACGAATCAAATTTGGAGTGATAAGCAACAAGGAAATGTAAATTGCACTTTATAGTTTTTCCTTTACATTCATGCAATTTAAATTTTCTTGCTTATCACTCCAAATTTGATTCGTCTGACTAGGATAATTAATCAACTATTGATTGCTTAATCTATTAATCTCTGTGGGATTCTGTAACGACCCAATTTTCAATATGTCTAGATCATACCGGAAACTGAGCGCTACCAATTTGTCTTCCTAATTATTATCTATTATTTATCATATGAGCCTGATTCGTTGTTAAACGCGTAGTTAATTTGTGAGGTGTATTTTTTTTTTTGAAAACATTTGGATTAATAGACGGAATCACTCAAAATCAATTCACAAGTAATAATAGATAAAACAGTTATAAACAACCACACATAAATACATCACGAGTAGCTAGCAACATTCAGTTATCTAGCTTTTATTAGAGTATAGACCTTTAGTTAGACAACCCCTAGATATAGCTAGATAATAACTTTATACATATACATACATACAACATCCCAGGTCCTGACCTGTTCAAAGGTCTCTAAGCTGGCACCTAGGCTAGCCTAGACTCTATACTCACCTAGTCCCTCTAAACTACTAAAGCGAGGGAAACTACGTTCTAGGTCTTCAAAACTCAAGTCAGGTGGAACGTCATCAGAAGATAGAACATCATCTGCTACTCCTCTGCACGATCAGACTTTTCCACAGGACGTCTCTCTGGTACCTCATAAAGTAGCTACACAATAGGAATCTCGTACACCGGATTTAGGTTAAAGTGCGCATACGAACGGGGGTGCAGACGTTGGCTGGTCTCACAGTTATACATATAATCAGAGAACGATATCCACCCTAGACTCAGAAGACTGCCTAGAGCGGAATCCCTTTTTGCGTACAATCGTCAGCGAACTACAGAAAGGAACTCTGTTTAATTAAATATTATTATTTAATATTTTATTATTATTTATTATTTTATTATTAAATTTTCGAAAATTAACTTTACTTTAACCTTTAACTTTTAAAATTCACTTTTTACTACCCGTAACTTTTAATATTTCTACTTTTACCACCCTAACTTTCAGAAATTACCATATAACCCCTCAAACACCAAATTAATTACTTCCTTGCCCTTTCTAAGATCTAAAAGGTGTTCTTCAATGTTCTTCACCACACTCAAAGTGTTCATGTTCTTCATAAATTCTTCAGATTCTTTCTCTGTGTTTACCC
Source organism: Arachis ipaensis (assembly GCF_000816755.2). Taxonomy (NCBI): domain Eukaryota; kingdom Viridiplantae; phylum Streptophyta; class Magnoliopsida; order Fabales; family Fabaceae; genus Arachis; species Arachis ipaensis. The sequence goes on from NC_029788.2 coordinate 50,067,682, forward strand.
GTTTTTCAGTCTTTTCAGCAACCGATTTTTACCAAAATTCATAATAAATTAGCAGCCACTAAAACCCCATATTTTCTACATGATTTTAACACAAATTGAACCTCAATTTAAGCTTAGGGTTTCGTTTTTCCAGCTGCCCAAGAACATGAACTTTAAAGCTTGAATTTCATCAAATTTCATCAAAATTTTACCAAATTTTCACCAAGAATCAATCATATATGCAACCAATTTTTAGCACAGCCAAATAATACAACATTCACACATCTCAAACACAAATAATTAAGATTAATTTCGTGGCACCCTACCTTAATTTGCTGCTCCAAATCCGGTTAAACTTTCAGGTGGTCCTGAAGCACTTTTTCCTCCTAAATCACATCAAGAACAACTTTAAATCCAAAAACTCTCAACTGACCAAATCCCACTCAGTATGTTAGGAAGAAATATCTCGCCTTAGACTTGCTGGAAATTCACGTTTCTTGGCCCTCAAGTCAAGTTAAGTATGATTCCTAAGGAAGAACAACAAGAAAACACATGTTTTGCATGGTTTTCCTTGAAAACCGAATTGAAATGGGAGGCCTCAAAGGAGGTTCTAGCTTAAGGATGACATAATGATAATGAGGATTGAGATGCTTGATGATATAACAGAGGTGTTCCCTTTACTGATCTTCCGGAGAAATCCGTACTTTCAGAAAAGATCTCATGTACTCGAAAATCAGGGTTGTTACATTCTACCCTCCTAAAAGAAAATTTTGCCCTCAAAATTTTAGTTACCTAGGAATAGATGCGGGTAATTATCTTTCATCTTATCTTCCAGTTCCCAAGTGTGCTCTTCTTTTCCTCTTGGTTTCCATGCTATTTTGACTAAGCGAACAGTCTTGCCTTTTAGCTGCTTATCACTTCTTTCTACGATCTGAACCGGTGATGCTTGATGTGTCAAATCATTTCATAACTGTACTGTCTCTGGTTGTAAAACGTGACTCTTATTGTGAATATATTTCTTAAGTTGCGAGATATGAAAAACATCATGAAGGTTTGATAAATAAGGAGGAATGACTATTTGATAATCTACTAGACCAACTCTTTTAAGTATTTGGAAAGGTTCTATGTATCGTGGGTTAAGCTTTTTAGTTTTAAGGACTTTACCTATTCTAGTAATCAAAGTTACTTCTAGAAAGACATGGTTTCCCTCACTAAACTCTAAGGGTCTACGTCTATTATCGGCATAGCTCTTTTGACGGCTCTGTCCTGTCTGGATCTTCTAGCGAATCCCCTTTATCTTTTCAGTAGTTTCGTACACTAAGTTTGGACCTAAGATACTAGCTTCTCCATCGTCATTCCAACACAATGGTGTCTGACATCTTCTTTTGTAGAGAGCTTCATATGGTGCCCTCCCGATACTTTATTGGCAACTGTTGTTGTAGACAAATTCGACCAACAGCAAATACTTATCCCAGCTGCTTTGGTTGTCTATCATACATGATCGTAACATGTCTTCTAATGTCTGGATTGTCTGCTCTGATTGTCTGTCTGTCTGAGGATGGTATGCTGTACTCATGTGTAATTCTGTTCCCAACACTTTCTGGAAAGCTCTCCAGAATCTGGATGTAAACATCGGATCTCGATCTGAAACAATTAACAAAGGTATCCCGTGCAATCGTATGATTTCTTGAATATATATCCATGCCAGCCTTTCTAAAGTATAGTCAACTCGAATCAGAAGGAAGTGCGCTGACTTTGTCAACCTGTCCACAATTACCCAGATGGCATCGTGTCCTGTTGAGGTCCTTGGCAATCCCGTGACAAAATCCATAGAAATCTGCTCCCATTTCCATTGTGGTATTTCTAAGGGTTGCAGGGTTCCTGACAGCTTCTGATGTTCCACCTTCATCTTCTGGCAAGTTAAACACTTTGAGACATAATCAGCTACTTCTTTCTTTAAGCTCGGCCACCAGAACATTTGTGTCAAATCTCGATACATCTTTGTCACACCAGGATGCATAGAAAATCTACTTTGGTGAGCTTCAGCAAGAATCTTTCGTCGCAATTCTCTAGAGTTAGGCACACAAATTCTTTTCTTGTACCTCCATAGGCCACTACGATCCTATCTCACAACTTCTGCAGCTCTGCAAGCAATGGTGACATCCAGTACAGTGCTATGGAAATCGGTCCGGCTCCAGGTACTAGATCAATGCTGAATTCTATCTCTCGCTGAGGAGGAAACTCAGGTATGTCGTCCAAGAATACATCAGGAAATTCCTTTACTATTCGGATTCGTTCTAAGCTTAATTCACTATCATTCGAGCTAGCCGCTAACAGAACGTACCCCTCACAATCACTCCCGCCTAAGGTAACTCTTACAGAATTCAGATATAAGGTGTAGGACAGAAATGGTTTAGTACATAGACTATCAGATGGAATAACAACAGTTCTTTTAAAATAATCAAGGAAAACATGATACTTAGATAACCAATCTAATCCTAAAATAACTTCTAAACCATATGGAGGCAAACAGATTAGATAGTGTATAAAAGTCCTGTTCCTAATAGCGAATGGTACTTGCAGGCACACTAAACTGGTCAAAGCATTTTGGGATGCAGGTGTATGGACAATCAAGTAAAAATTCAATTTAAAGAAATATAATCCTAACTCGTGAGCAATAGTTAGAGAAATAAAAAATGCGATGCACCCGAATCATACAGTACAGTTAGAAATTGATTCTTGACATAACCTGACCTTGAATGAGAGCATCCGATTGCACAACATCGTCAATAGTGATAACAAACACTCGTCCTTGTTGTTGGGTTCTGACTGGATTTCGAGTAAATCCCTTCGGACAATCCTTGGCAACGTTTCCAAGTTCTCCACAAGCATAGCAGTTAGGTGATCCAAACTGGCAAGACCTGTTACTATGCTCTTTTCCGTATTGCTTACATGCAGGGTTTATGTAACCCTGACGGGCTCGTTTACCATTGCCTTGCCTTACTTTACCTCGAGCGATAAATAGTATTGCCAGCGGACTCATCTACCATTCTTTTTCGACAGTCTCTTGCCCGATGTGCTTCCTTATTACAGTAGTAACATAAACCTGTTCTGAACCGACAAAGCCTACTACCATGATGCTTTCCACAAGTTGGGCATACTACACCACTTTGAGCTTGGTGAGGTTGACTCTCATGTCCTTGTTCAATGTCACGGTTATTATCACTACGATTATTGCGAGTTAGAAGGCTGACATCTCGGTGGTTTCCATTCCAACACTGGAATTGACCAATGGCTTTAAAGTTGCAACCATGAGGGGCTAAATTTTGAACAAAGTCTCTTTGTGAACCCTTCCTACGACCTGCTCAAGCTATCGCCACCTTCTTTGAGCATTCTTCCACTAGTTTACTTTTATTCACTAGTTCAGCAAAATTTCGTATCTCTAGCGAAACAACAGAATTCATCAGTTCTTCTCGGAGTCCTCCTTCAATCTTAAAACACTTTCATTCCTCAAAGTCTTCTGGGTTCCCTTGACAAATCTTGGAGAAACGGCACAAGTCATCGGACTTACGGGCATACTTAGCAATAGTCATATCCCATTGTTTCAACTGCATAAGCTCCATCTCCTTAGCATCTCGTGCTGCTCCCAGAAAATACTTTTTATAAAATTCGTCCCTAAAGATATCCTAAGGAATGTCATTTTCATTATGTTGTAGCAGTCGCTGTATCCCCTGCCATCAGTACCCAGCTTCTCCCTCGAGCATATAAGTAGCAAACTCCACATGCTGTCCTTCCGAAACATGTTGCGCTCTCAGTGATCGTTCAATACCTCGAAACCAATTATCAGTGTCAGTCGCAACGAGTGTACCCTTGAACTTAGGCGGATTAACCTTCAGAAATGTCGCAAGGGTCATAGGTCTTTCAGGATGCCCTAAGTTGTTCTCATCATTCCCATTAACTTCTCCGTATTCATTCTCGTTCTCATTTCTCACTCCGAGACGTTCAACAGCCCTAGCCGCTGCTACAGCAGCTTCACGCACTACTTCAGCCACGTTGTTCATGGTAGCCATAAACGTTTCCTATTCCCTCTCGTAGTTAACATTAGGAATTCCTTCCCGTACGCCTCGTCTCTGTGAACCCATTGTAGTCCTGTTCACACCAAACAATCATTGTTAAGGTGATCAGTCTTAACACTTCAAGTCAAGTGTGAACATTCCCAAAATGAAAACACAGAGACAATCATGCAACATATATCACTGGGATATCCTATACGCATGAGACACACAACAGAGTATGCAATGAAGCATAGTCAGTCCACTCCCCTGGCTATACTGGGAACGAACTGCTCTGATACCAAATTGTAATGACCCAATTTTCAATATGTCTAGATCATACCAGAAACTGAGCGCTACCAATTTGTCTTCCTAATTATTATCTATTATTTATCATATGAGCCTGATTCATTGTTAAACGCGTAGTTAATTTGTGAGGTGTATTTTTTTTTTTTGAAAACATTTGGATTAATAGACGGAATCACTCAAAATCAATTTACAAGTAATAACAGATAAAACAGTTATAAACAACCACACATAAATACATCACGAGTAGCTAGCAACATTCAGTTATCTAGCTTTTATTAGAGTATAGACCTTTAGTTAGAACACCCCTAGATATAGTTAGATAATAACTTTATACATATACATACATATAACATCCCAGGTCCTGACCTGTTCAAAGGTCTCTAAGCTGGCACCTAGGCTAGCCTAGACTCTATACTCACCTAGTCCCTCTAAACTACTAAAGCGAGGGAAAGTACGTTCTAGGTCTTCAAAACTCAAGTCAGGTGGAATGTCATCAGAAGATAGAACATCATCTGCTACTCCTCTGCACGATCAGACTTTTCCACAGGACGTCTCTCTGGTACCTCATAAAGTAGCTACACAATAGGAATCTTGTACACCGGATTTAGGTTAAAGTGCGCATACGAACGGGGGTGCAGACGTTGGCTGGTCTCATAGTTATACATATAATCAGAGAACGATATTCACCCTAGACTCAGAAGACTGCCTAAAGCGGAATCCCTTTTTGCGTACAATCGTCAGCGAACTACGGAAAGGAACTCTTACTTCCATCTGAAGGGGAAAGGGAGAGAGAAGGGGTAAGAACTTGGGAGTTCTTAGTAGGGTCGGGGTTATTAGTTACGTTCATTTATTTGGGGTCGATTAGTAGACGAGTAACATAATATAGCGAAGCAGTAAATAGAAGATAAAGATAGAAAGAGAAAGTAGAGACAACAAAAAGCAGAACACAAACAAAAGAATACAAGAAACTAAAACATAAAAATAGCATACAAGCAGACAAACACAAAGAAATAGATCACACACAGAAAGGAATGCAACAGAGAATGATG
>NC_029788.2:50073637-50081031 GCF_000816755.2 Arachis ipaensis
AATTGAAATGGGAGGGAGACAGCCATCTCACCTTATTTCCATCCTTGATAAATCACATGGTTATGTAGAGGAAGAAGAGATGATCATTTTGGTGAAAACGGAGTTTTGATTTGAGTTTTAGTTCAGAAGAAATCAAGCTTTGAAGATTAAGTGTTCATGAAAGTTTCTCTCTTTTCTCTCTTGTTATTTTCGGCCAAAATGATGAAATGAGACAGCCTTGGAGGTCTTGGGGGTGTAAGGTGAGTTGTGATTGGTTGGCTTGGAGGTGGATTAAAATAATATTAAAATATCTCTGGTGTACAACTACTAAAACTAGGTGTATCGGAATACTCTTAAAAACATCTCTAAAAATTATTTTCTGAGCTACTAGGATAAATGACACTAGTAACATATTTATTATGAGAATAGAGCATGTATGATGAGGCCTTAGCATTGCTAAATTCATCAGAGAGTGTTGGTGCTAAGCTGCACCAGTAAACCGTAAACCTGGTTAAACCGATTTTCTGTTTTTAACAAAAATAGACCAGGTAACCTTATAATATCATTCAAGCATGTTATAATACTAATATAATGATAATATTATACTATTATCTCTCTCCTCTCATGAATTGAGTCCGGTTCGTCAAACAGAGACTATTTACGAAAATCAAAATCAAAACTGCCAACCGATACGGTTCAAAAACTAGGTTCTTCCCGATTGCATTATCAAGCTTGCCTCAGAGGAGGTTCTAGCTTAAGGATGACATAATGATAATGAGGATTGAGATGCTTGATGATATAACAGAGGTGTTCCCTTTACTGATCTTCCGGAGAAATCCGTACTTTCAGAAAAGATCTCATGTACTCGAAAATCAGGGTTGTTACAGATTCGACCTCACTCTTTTGTGAGTTATTACTTGACTACAATTCGGTATACTTGCCGAAGGGAAATTTGTTAAGAGACAAGTTTCCGTGCTTCAGTATGCTCCTCAAGAGAGGCTGAAGTACTAGCTGTATAGTCCAACCGCCGTCTAGCTTGCTGATGAGCGGATAATTTATACGCTTTTTGGCATTGTTTTTAGTATGTTTTTAGTAGAATCTAGTTACTTTTAGGGATGTTTTCATTAGTTTTTATGTTAAATTCACATTTCTGGACTTTACTATGAGTTTGTGTATTTTTCTGTGATTTCAGGTATTTTCTGGCTGAAATTGAGGGACTTGAGCAAAAATCAGATTCAGAGGTAGAAGAAGGACTGCTGATGCTGTTGGATTCTGACCTCCCTGCACTCAAAGTGAATTTTCTGGAGCTACAGAACTCAAAATGGCGCGTTTCCAATTGCTTTGGAAAGTAGACACCCAGGGCTTTCCAGAAATATATAATAGTCCATACTTTGGCCAAGTTTAGACGATGTAAAAGGGCGTTGAACGCCAGTTCTATGCTGCTGTCTGGAGTTTAAAGGCCAGAAACACGTCACAAACCAGAGTTGAACGCCAGAAATACGTTACAACCTGGCGTTCAACTCCAGAAAGAGCCTCTGCACGTGTAACATTCAAGCTCAGCCCAAGCACACACCAAGTGGGCCCCGGAAGTGGATTTATGCATCAATTACTTACTTCTGTAAACCCTAGTAGCTAGTTTATTATAAATAGGACTTTTTACTATTGTATTAGACATCTTGGGACGTCTAGTTCTTAGATAAGAGGGGCTGGCCATTTGGCCATGCCTGAACCTTTCACTTATGTATTTTTAACGGTAGAGTTTCTACACTCCAAAGATTAAGGTGTGGAGCTCTGCTGTTCCTCATGAATTAATGCAAAGTACTACTGTTTTTCTATTCAATTCAACTTATTCCGCTTCCAAGATATTCATTCGCATTTCAACCTGAATGTGATGAACGTGACAATCATCATCATTCCACCACGAACGCCGGAAAGTCTAAACCTTGTCTGTGGTATTCTGAGTAGGACTCTGGGATTGAATGACCGTGACGAACTTCAAACTCGCGAGTGCTGGGCGTAGTGACAGACGCAAAAGGAGGGTGAATCCTATTCCAGCGTGATCAAGAACCTCAGATGATTAGCCGTGTTGTGACAGAGCATTTGGACCATTTTCACAAGAGGATGGGATGCAGCCATTGACAAAGGTGATGCCTCCAGACGATTAGCCATGCAGTGACAGCGCATCAGACCATTTTCCAGAGAGGATAAAATGTAGCCATTGACAACGGTGATGTCCTTACATAAAGCCAGCCATGGAAAGGAGTAAGACTAATTGGATGAAGACAGCAGGAAAGCAGAGGTTCAGAGGAACGAAAGCATCTCTATACACTTATCTGAAATTCTCACCAATGATATACATAAGTGTTTCTATCCTTATTTTCTATCTATTTATTATTTATGTTCGAAAACTCCATAACTATTTTATATCCGCCTGACTGAGATTTACAAGGTGACCATAGCTTGCTTTATACCAACAATCTCCGTGGGATCGACCCTTACTCACGTAAGATTTATTAGTTGGACGACCCAGTGCACTTGCTGGTTAGTTGTATCGAAGTTGTGAATGAAAAACAATTTATTCAGATGTGCGTATAGAGTTTTTGGCGCCATTGCCAGGGATTGTTCGAGTTTGAACAACTGATGGTTCATCTTGTTGCTCAGATTAGGTAATTTTCTTTTTGTTTTATTTTCAAAAATTTTTCAAAAACCATTCAAAAATTTCTCATCTGTTTCCGAAAAAAAAAATTAAATCTTTTCAAAAAAATATTTTTCTTCAGAATTTTTAAGAATGAATTCTAGAGTTTCATGAAGCATGTTGAAGCCTGGCTGGCTGTAAAGCCATGTCTAATTCTTTTGGATAGGGGCTTCCAACCATCAGCATAGAGGCAGGTTAATTGGAATGTCAGCCGTGGCATGTCTGAGTTACATACTAAAGCTTGGCTGGCTATTAAGCCATGCCTAACCCTCGGATTGGAGCTTTAGACTAAGAATACAAGATTCCTGGAATTCATATTAAAAAAATTTTGAAATCCTTATTTTCTTTTTCCTATATGTTTTTTCGAAAAAAAATATACAAAAATAAAAAAAATAAAAAAATCATAAAAATAAAAAATATTTCATGTTTCTTGTTTGAGTCATGAGTCAAGTTGAAAGTTTGGTGTCAATTGCATATTCATCTTGCATTTTTCGAAAAATTCATGCATTCATAGCGTTCTTCATGATCTTCAAGTTGTTCTTGGTAAGTCTTCTTGTTTGATCTTGATGTTTTCATGTTTTGTGTCTTTTCTTGTTTTTCATATGTATTCTTGCATTCATAGTGTCTATACATGAAAAATTTTTAAGTTTGGTGTCTTGCATGTTTTCTTTGCATTAAAAATTTTTCAAAAATAAGTTCTTGATGTTCATCTTGACATTCAAAGTGTTCTTGGTGTTCATCTTGACATTCATAGTATTCTTGCATGCATTCATTGTTTTGATCCAAAATTTTCATGCATTTAGTCGTTTTCATGTTTTTCCCGCTCATCACAGTGATGAGCGGATAATTTATACGCTTTTTGGCATTGTTTTTAGTATGTTTTTAGTAGAATCTAGTTACTTTTAGGGATGTTTTCATTAGTTTTTATGTTAAATTCACATTTCTGGACTTTACTATGAGTTTGTGTGTTTTTCTGTGATTTCAGGTATTTTCTGGTTGATATTGAGAGACTTGAGCAAAAATCAGATTCAGAGGTTGAAGAAGGACTGCTAATGCTGTTGAATTCTGACCTCCCTGCACTCAAAGTGAATTTTCTGGAGCTACAGAACTCAAAATGGCGCGCTTCTAATTGCGTTGGAAAGTAGACATCCAGGGCTTTCCAGAAATATATAATAGTCCATACTTTAGCCGAGTTTAGATGACGTAAAAGGGAGTTGAACGCTAGTTCTACGCTGCTGTCTGGAGTTAAACGTCAGAAACACATCACAAGCCAGAGTTGAACGCCAGAAATACGTTACAAACTGGCGTTCAACTCCAAGATTGACCTCTACACGTGTAACATTCAAGCGCAGCCCAAGCACACACCAAGTGGGCCCCGGAAGTGGATTTATGCATCAATTACTTACTTCTGTAAACCCTAGTAACTAGTTTAGTATAAATAGGACTTTTTAGTATTGTATTAGACATCTTTGATCAGTTTTATGCTATCTTAGACTTTCATGGGGGCTGGCCATTCGGCCATGCCTGAACCATTATCACTTATGTATTTTCATACGGTAGAGTTTCTGCACTCCATAGATTAAGGTGTGGAGCTCTACTGTTCCTCAAAGATTAATGCAAAGTACTCCTGTTTTTCTATTCAATTCAACTTATTCCACTTCTAAGATATTCATTCGCACTTCAACATGAATGTGATGAATGTGCCAATCATCATCATTCCCCTATGAACGCGTGCCTGACAACCACTTCCGTTCTACCTTAGATTGAATGAGTATCTCTTGGATCTCTTAATCAGAATCTTCGTGGTATAAGCTAGATTGATGGCGGCATTCATGAGAGTCCGGAAAGTCTAAACCTTGTCTGTGGTATTCCGAGTAGGACTCTGGGATTGAATGACTATGACGAACTTCAAACTCGCGAGTACTGGGCGTAGTGACAGATGCAAAAGGAGGGTGAATCCTATTCCAGTATGATCGAGAACCTCAGATGATTAGCCGTGCTGTGACAGAGCATTTGGACCATTTTCACAAGAGGATAGGATGCAGCCATTGACAAGGGTGGCTTGCTTTATACCAACAATCTCCGTGGGATCGACCCTTACTCACGTAAGGTTTATTACTTGGACGACCCAGTGCACTTGCTGGTTAGTTGTATCGAAGTTGTGAATGAAAAACGATTTATTAAGACGTGCGTACAGAGTTTCTGGTGCCGTTGCCTGAGTTCACAATTTTGTGCACCAAGTTTTTGGCGCCATTGCCGGGGATTGTTCGAGTTTGGACAACTGACGGTTCATCTTATTGCTCAGATTAGGTAATTTTCTTTTTGTTTTATTTTCAAAAATTTTTCATAAACCTTTCAAAAATTTCTCATCTATTTTCGAAAAAAAAATAAATCTTTTCAAAAATATATTTTTCTTCAGAATTTATAAGAATGAATTCTAGAATTTCATTAAGCATGTTGAAGCCTGGCTGGCTGTAAAGCCATGTCTAATTCTTTTGGATAGGGGCTTCCAACCATCAGCATAGAGGCAAGTTAATTGGAATGTCAGCCGTGGCATGTCTGAGTTACATACTAAAGCTTGGCTGGCTATTAAGCCATGCCTAACCCTTGGATTGGAGCTTTAGACTAAGAATACAAGATTCCTGGAATTCATATTAAAAAATTTTGAAATCCTTATTTTATTTTTCCTATATGTTTTTTCGAAAAAAATATACAAATATCAAAAAAAAATAATAATAAAAATCATAAAAATCAAAAATATTTCATGTTTCTTGTTTAAGTCTTGAGTCAAGTTGAAAGTTTGGTGTCAATTGCATATTCATCTTGCATTTTTCGAAAAATTCATGCATTCATAGTATTCTTCATGATCTTCAAGTTGTTCTTGGTAAGTCTTCTTGTTTGATCTTGATGTTTTCATGTTTTGTGTCTTTTCTTGTTTTTCATATGCATTCTTGGATTCATAGTGTCTATACATGAAAAATTTTTAAGTTTGGTGTCTTGCATGTTTTCTTTGCATTAAAAATTTTTCAAAAATAAGTTCTTGATGTTCATCTTGACATTCAAAGTGTTCTTGGTGTTCATCTTGACATTCATAGCATTCTTGCATGCATTCATTTTTTTGATCCAAAATTTTCATGCATTGAGTCTTTTTCATGTTTTTCCCTCTCATCATTAAAAATTCAAAAATAAAAAAAAATATCTTTCCCTTTTTCACTCATAAATTTCAAAAATTTGAGTTGACTTTTTCAAAACTTTTTAAAATCTAGTTGTTTTTATGACAATCAAATTTTCAATTTAAAAATCTTATCTTTTTCAAAATCTTTTTCAAAAATCAAATCTTTTTCATTTTTCTTATTTATTTTCGAAAATTTTTAAAATATTTTTCAAAAGTCTTTTTCTTATCTTTATCTCCTAATTTTCGAAAATAACATCATCAATTAATGTTTTGATTCAAAAATTTCAAGTTTGTTACTTGCTTGTTAAGAAAGATTCAAACTTTGAGTTCTAGAATCATATCTTGTGATTTCTTGTGAATCAAGTCATTAATTGTGATTTTAAAAATCAAATCTTTTTCAAAACTAATTTCAATCATATCTTTTCAAAAATATCTTTCTATCTTATCTTTTTCAAAATCATATCTTTTTCAAAAATTTGATTTTAAAATATCGTTTCTAACTTCTTATCTTCTTATCTTTTCAAAATTGATTTTCAAATTTGTTTCAACTAACTAACTAACTTTTTGTTTGTTTCTTATCTTTTTCAAAACTACCTAACTAACCCCCTCTCTCTCTAATTTTCGAAAATATCTTCCCTCTTTTTCAAAATTTCTTTTTAATTAACTAATTATTTTAATTTTTGATTTTAATTCTCGAAAAATTACTAACCTTTTTCAAAAACTATTTTCGAAAATCACTAACTCTTTTTCAAAAATAATTTTCGAAAATTCTCCTTCTCTCTCATCTCCTTCTATTTATTTATTCATCTACTAACACCTCTCTTCATCCCACATCTCTGCTCTCGTTACCCTTGTGTTTCTTTCTTTACATTACATTCTTTTCTTCTACTCACACAGGGACCTCTATACTGTGGTAAAAAGGACCCCTATTATTACTATTTTTCTGTCCCTCTTTTTCATATGAGTAGGAACAAGGACAAGAATATTCTTGTTGAAGCAAATCTAGAACCTGAAAGGACTCTGAAGAGGAAACTAAGAGAAGCTAAATTACAACAATCCAGCAAGCACCTTTCAAAAAATTTCGAACAGGAAGAGGAGATGGCAGCCGAAAATAATAATAATGCAAGGAGGATGCTTGGTCTTTACTGCACCTAATTCCAATTTACATGGAAGAAGCATCTCCATTCCTGCCATTGGAGCAAACAATTTTGAGCTGAAACCTCAATTAGTTTCTTTGATGCAGCAGAACTGCAAGTTTCATGGACTTCCATCTGAAGATCCTTTTCAGTTCTTAACTGAATTCTTGCAGATCTGTGATACTGTTAAGACTAATGGAGTAGATCCTGAAGTCTACAGGCTCATGGTTTTCCCTTTTGCTGTGAGAGACAGAGCTAGAATATGGTTGGACTCTCAACCCAAAGATAGCCTGAACTCTTGGGATAAGCTGGTCAAGGCTTTCTTAGCCAAGTTCTTTCCTCCTCAAAAGCTGAGTAAGCTTAGAGTGGATGTTCAAACCTTCAGACAGAAAGAAGGTGAATCCCTCTA
>NC_029788.2:50081816-50085866 GCF_000816755.2 Arachis ipaensis
GAAGGATCAACAAAGGCCTCAACAAGGCTTTAATAATGGTGGAAGAAATAGGTTTAACAATAGTAAACCTTTTCCATCATCCACTCAGCAACAGACAGAGAACTCTGAAAAAAATACCTCTAATTTAGCAAACTTAGTCTCTGATCTATCTAAGGCCACTGTAAGTTTCATGAACAAAACAAGGTCCTCCATTAGAAATCTGGAGGCACAAGTGGGCCAGCTGAGTAAAAGGATCACTGAAATCCCTCCTAGTACTCTCCCAAGCAATACAGAAGAAAATCCAAAAGGAGAGTGCAAGGCCATTGACATAATCAACACGGCCGAACCTGGAGAGGAAGGGGAGGACGTAAATCCCAGTGAGGAAGACCTCCTGGGATGTCCAGTGATCAATAAGGAGTTTCCCTTTGAGGAACCAAAGGAATCTGAGACTCATCTAGAGACCATAGAGTATTCATCTTCTGAAGAGAATGAGGATGTTACTGAAGAGCAAGTTACCAAGTACCTTGGTGCAGTCATGAAGCTGAATGCCAAATTATTTGATATTGAGACTTGGGAAGATGAACCTCCCTTGTTCACCAATGAACTAAGTGATCTGGATCAACTGACATTGCCTCAGAAGAAACAGGATCCTGAAAAGTTCGTAATACCTTGTACCATAGGCAACATGATCTTTGAAAAGGCTCTGTATGACCTTGGTTCAGGGATAAACCTCATGCCCCTCTTTGTAATAGAGAAACTGGAAATCTTTGGGGTGCAAGCTACTAAAATCTCATTAGAGATGGCAGACAATTCAAGAAAACAGGCTTATGGACAAGTAGAGGACGTGTTAGTAAAGGTTGAAGGCCTTTACATCCCTGCTGATTTCATAATCCTTGATACTGGGAAGGATGAGGATGAATCCATCATCCTTGGAAGACCTTTCCTAGCCACAGCAAGAGCTGTGATTGATGTTGACAGAGGTGAATTAGTCCTTCAATTGAATGAGGACTCCCTTGTGTTTACAACTCAGGGTTACCCTTCTGTAAACATGGAAAAGAGGCACAGTAAGCTTCTTTCAAAACAGAGTTAACCAGAGCCCCCATAGTCAAACTCTAAGTTTAGTGTTGGGAGGCCACAACCAAACTCTAAGTTTGGTGTTGAACTCCCATATCCAAACTCTAAGTTTGGTGTTGGGAAGTCTCAACAATGCTCTGAACAACTGTGAGGCTCCATGAGAGTCCACTGTCAAGCTATTGACATTAAAGAAGCGCTTGCTGGGAGGCAACCTAATTTTTATTTATCTAATTTTATTTTTCTTGTTCTTTCATGTTTTATTAGGTTCATGATCATGTGGTGTCACAAAATAAATATAAAAATTGAAAACGGAATCAAAAACAGCAGAAGAAAAATCACACCCTGGACGAAGACCTTACTGGCATTTAAACGCCAGTAAGAAGCATCTGGCTGGCGTTCAACGCCAGAACAGAGCATGGTTCTGGCGCTGAATGCCCAAAATGGGCAGCATCTGGGCATTTGAACGCCAGAATTGCACCCTGGAGAAGAGCTAGCGCTGAACGCCCAGAACAAGCATGGTTCTGGCGTTCAACGCCAGAAATGGGCAATAAATGGGCGTTCAACGCCAGAACAAGCACCAATCTGGCGCTGAACGCCCAGAGTTGTGTGCAAGGGCATTTTGCATGCCTAATTTGGTGTAAGGTTGTAAATCCTTGAACACCTCAGGATCTGTGGACCCCACAGGATCCCCACCTACCTCCACTCACTTCTTCTCACCCCTCTTTCACACAATCCCATAAACACTCTTCCCCAAAACTCTTCACCGATCACCTCAATCTCTCTTCCCTATAACCACTTCACCATTCACATCCATCCACTCTTCCCCATAAACCTACTTCATAAACCCCCCTCCCTTCCCTATATAAAGCCCTCCATTCTTCTTCATTTTCACACAACACAACCCTCTCTTCCCCTTCTTGGCCGAATACACCCCTCCCCCCTCTCCTCCATATTTTCTTCTTCTTCTTTATCTATTCTTTCTTCTCTTGCTCGAGGGCGAGCAATATTCTAAGTTTGGTGTGGTAAAAACATAAGCTTTTTGTTTTTCCATTACCATTGATGGCACCCAAGACCGGATAATCCTCTAGAAAAGGGAAAGGGAAGACAAAAGCTTCCACCTCCGAGTCATGGGAGATGGAAAGATTCATCTCCAAAGCTCATCAAGACCACTTCTATGATGTTGTGGTCAAGAAGAAGGTGATCCCCGAGGTCCCTTTCAATCTCAAGAAGAATGAGTATCCGGAGATCCGACATAAAATCCAAAGAAGAGGTTGGGAAGTTCTAACAAACCCCATCCAACAAGTCGGCATCCTAATGGTTCAAGAGTTCTATGCCAATGCATGGATCACTAGGAACCATGATCAAAGTAAGAACCCAAATCCAAAGAATTATATTACAATGGTTCGGGGGAAATACTTAGATTTTAGTCCGGAAAATGTGAGGTTGGCGTTTAGCTTGCCTATGATGCAAGGAGATGCACGCCCCTACACTAGAAGGGTCAACTTTAATCAAAGGTTGGACCAAGTCCTCATGGACATATGTGTGGAAGGAGCTCAATGGAAGATTGACTCCAAAGGTAAGCCGTTTCAATTAAGAAGACTGACATCATTGGTTCCTCAAGAAGGAAACGCCACCATCACTAAGGTGGACTCATTCCTTGTTCTTACATTCTCTGTTTTTCGTTTTCTCTATGTTAAGTGCTTATCCATGTTTGTGTCTTCATTATATGATCATTAGTATTTAGTAACCTTGTCTTAAAGTTATGAATGTCCTATGAATCCATCATCTCTCTTAAATGAAAACTGTTTTAATTTAAAAGAACAAGAAGTACATGAGTTTCGAATTTATCCTTTAACTTAGTTTAATTATATTGATGTGGTGACAATGCTTCTTGTTTTCTGAATGAATGCTTGAACAGTGCATATGTCTTTTGAAGTTGTTGTTTAAGAATGATAAATATGTTGGCTCATGAATGCTCTTGAATTTTGAAGGTAAGTGGGGTTTATGAAGTAGGTTTTTGGGGAAGAGTGGATGGATGTGAGTGGTGAAGTGGTTATAGGGAAGAGAGATTGAGGTGATTGATGAAGAGTTTTGGGGAAGAGTGTTTATGGGATTGTGTGAAAGAGGGGTGAGAAGAAGTGAGTGGAGGTAGGTGGGGATCCTGTGGGGTCCACAGATCCTGAGGTGATCCTGTGGGGTCCACAGATCTTGAGGTGTTCAAGGATTCACAACCTTGCTCCAAATTAGGCCTGCAAAATGCCCTTGCACACAACTCTGGGCGTTCAGCGCCAGATTGGTGCTTGTTCTGGGCGTTCAGCGCCAGCTCTTCCCCAGGGTGCAATTCTGGCATTCAAACGCCCAGATGCTGCCCATTTTGGGCGTTCAGCGCCAGAACCATGCTCTGTTCTGGCGTTGAACGCCAGCCAGATGCTTCTTACTAGCGTTTAAATGCCAGTAAGGTCTTCCTCCAGGGTGTGATTTTTCTTCTGCTGGTTTTGATTCCGTTTTCAATTTTTATATTTATTTTGTGACTCCACAAGATCATGAACCTAATAAAACAAGAAAGAACAAGAAAAATAAAATTAGATAAATAAAAATTGGATTGCCTCCCAACAAGCGCTTCTTTAATGTCAATAGCTTGACAGTGGGCTCTCATGGAGCCTCACAGATGTTCAGAGCATTGTTGAGACTTCCCAACACCAAACTTAGAGTTTGGATATGGGAGTTCAACACCAAACTTAGATTTTGGTTGTGGCCTCCCAACACCAAACTTAGAGTTTGACTGTGGGGGCTCTGGTTGACTCTGTTTTGAGAGAAACTTACTGTGCCTCTTTTCCATGTTTACAGAAGGGTAACCTTGAGTTGTAAACAAAAGGGAGTCCTCATTCAATTGAAGGACTAATTCACCTCTGTCAACATCAATCACAGCTTTTGCTATGGCTAGGAAAGGTCTTCCAAGGACGATGGATTCATCCTCATCCTTCCTAGTATCTAGGA
>NC_029788.2:50085936-50095401 GCF_000816755.2 Arachis ipaensis
CATTTTCTTCAGAAGAGGAATACTCATCAGAGCTCATGAAGGGCATAAGGAGGTTTAATGGAATCTCTATGGTCTCTAGATTTGTCTCAGATTCCTTTGGTTCCTGAAAAGAAAACTCCTTATTGATCACTGGACGTCCCAGGAGGTCTTCCTCACTGGGATTTACGTCCTCCCCTTCCTCTCCAGGTTCGGCCATGTTGACTATGTCAATGGCCTTGCACTCTCCTTTTGGATTTTCTTCTGTATTTCTTGGGAGAGTACTAGGAGGGATTTCAGTGATCCTTTTACTCAGCTGGCCCACTTGTGCCTCCAAATTTCTAATGGAGGACCTTGTTTCATTCATGAAACTTATAGTGGCCTTAGATAGATCAGAGACTAAGTTTGCTAAATTAGAGGTATTTTGTTCAAAGTTCTCTGTCTGTTGCTGAGTGGATGATGGAAAAGGTTTACTATTTTTAAACCTATTTCTTTCACAATTATTAAAGCCTTGTTGAGGCTTTTGTTGATCCTTCCATGAGAGATTTGGGTGATTTCTCCATGAGGGGTTATAGGTGTTTCCATAAGGTCCACCCATGTAATTCACCTCTGCTATTGCAGGGTTTTCAGGATCATAAGCTTCTTCTTCAGAAGATACCTCTTGAGTACTGTTGGATGCAGCTTGCATTCCATTCAGACTCTGAGAAATCATATTGACTTGCTGAGTCAATATTTTATTCTGAGCCAATATGGCATTCAGAGTATCAATTTCAAGAACTCCCTTCTTCATAGGCATCCCATTACTCACAGGATTCCTCTCAGAAGTGTACATGAACTGGTTATTAGCAACCATGTCAATGAGTTCTTGAGCTTCTGCAGGCATTTTCTTTAAGTGAATGGATTCACCTGCAGTGGTATCCAATGACATTTTAGCTAATTCAGACAGACCATCATAGAATATGTCCAGGATGGTCCATTCTGAAAGCATGTCAGAAGGATAAAGTGAGATGTCAAAACTATTCAAGAGGCAAAAAGTAGCTGTGGCATTTATGTATCCGGACTCATGAATTAATGCAAAGTACTACTGTTTTTCTATTCAATTCAACTTATTCCGCTTCTAAGATATTCATTCGCACTTCAACCTGAATGTGATGAACTTGACAATCATCATCATTCCCCCACGAACGCGTGCCTGACAACCACTTCCGTTCCACCTTAGATTGAATGAGTATCTCTTGGATCTCTTAATCAGAATCTTCGTGGTATAAGCTAGATTGATGGCGGCATTCATGAGAGTCCAGAAAGTCTAAACCTTGTCTGTGGTATTCTGAGTAGGACTCTGGGATTGAATGACCGTGACGAACTTCAAACTCGTGAGTGCTAGGCGTAGTGACAGACGCAAAAGGAGGGTGAATCCTATTCCAGTGTGATCAAAAACCTTAGATGATTAGCCGTGCTGTGACAGAGCATTTGGACCATTTTCAGAAGAGGATGGGATGCAGCCATTGACAAGGGTGATGCCTCCAGACGATTAGCCATGCAGTGATAGCGCATCGGAGCATTTTCCAGAGAGGATAAAAAGTAGCCATTGACAACGGTGATGTCCTTACATAAAGCCAGCCATGGAAAGGAGTAAGACTAGTTGGATGAAGACAGCAGGAAAGCAGAGGTTCAGAGGAACAAATGCATCTCTATACGCTTATCTGAAATTCTCACTAATGAATTACATAAGTATTTCTATCGTTATTTTATGTTTACTTATTATTTAATTTCGAAAACTCCATAACCTTTTGATATCCGCCTGACTGAGATATACAAGGTGACCATAGCTTGCTTCATACCAACAATCTCTGTGAGATCGACCCTTACTCACGTAAGGTTTATTACTTGGACGACCCAGTGCACTTGCTGGTTAGTTGTATCGAAGTTGTGAATGAAAAACGATTTATTAAGACGTGCGTACAGAGTTTCTGGAGCAATCAACGGAGGCTATTATCAACCCAATTCCATCAAGACAGAAGGCCCAATTCAAGGCTTAATGATCATTTGAAGAAAGTGTATAAATAGCTTAGGATTTGAAGTTTTAAGGGAGCTTTTCTTTTTAGAGTTTTCTTTAAGAATTTTCATAGTATTCATAGTAGAGAGCTTTTGGGTTTTAAGCTGTTTGGAGATTCTGAGTCTTGGGGAAGGAGAATTGAATTCTCTTCCTCTTAGTTTTCTTATTTTTCAATTTCATCTACACTTGTCTTGAGTCTTGGGTGTTGAAGAATTGAGGAAGTTCTGTCTCAATCTCACCTTGAGATCTCTCTGTTTTTCTTACTGCAGCTGCTGGAAAATTGAACTTGAATTTACATTTCTACATTGCTCTCTTCTTTAATTTGGCATTTGCTCTCTAAATTTGGATCTAAGAAGGCATTGAGATCTAGACGTAGTTATTTAGTCTCTTGGGTCCTGAGATCTATTGGTTTGCATTTTAATTTCCTTGTTTAATTACTACACCAAGTTTATTTTCCTTTTAGTTTTGAGATCCGGTTCAACTAATTACATCAACTACTCTTCATTCTGTTAAGTTTTGCTTTTCCCTGTTTAATTCCTGCAGATCCAATTCCCATTCCCCTTTTATTTTTCAAGTCATTTATAGTTCTTGCACTTTAAGTTTCTGGAATTTACATTACTTGCACTTTAAGATTCAGCTCTTTTTCTTTTTGTTCCCTTTAATTTCCTACAAATCACCCACTCCCCTTTACATTCTATGCAATTTAATTCCTGTCAACACAATTTCACACAATCAACACTTGTTTGTTTGACTAATTCAACCACTAAACTAAAATTGTTCAATCCTTCAATCCTTGTGGGATCGACCTCACTCATGTGAGTTTTATTACTTGATGCAACCCGGTACACTTGCCGGTGAGTTTTGTGTTGGATCGTTTTCCGCACATCAAGTAAGGGTCGATCCCACGGAGATTGTTGGTATGAAGCAAGCTATGGTCACCTTATAAATCTCAGTCAGGCGGATATAAAATAGTTATGGAGTTTTCGAACATAAATTATAAAATAGAAAATAAGGTTAGAAATACTTATGTAATTCATTGGTTAGAATTTCAGATAAGCGTATAGAGATACATTCGTTCCTCTGAACCTCTGCTTTCCTGCTGTCTTCATCCAATCACTACGCCCAGCACTCGCGAGTTTGAAGTTCGTCACAGTCATTCAATCCCAGAGTCCTACTCGGAATACCACAGACAAGGTTTAGACTTTCCGGACTCTCATGAATGCCGCCATCAATCTAGCTTATACCACGAAGATTCTGATTAAGAGATCCAAGAGATACCCATTCAATCTAAGGTAAAACGAAAGTGGTTGTCAGGCACGCGTTCGTGGGGGAATTATGATGATTGTCACGTTCATCACATTCAGGTTGAAGTGCGAATGAATATCTTAGAAGCGGAATAAGTTGAATTGAATAGAAAAACAGTAGTACTTTGCATTAATCTTTGAGGAACAGCAGAGCTCCACACCGTAATCTATGGAGTGCAGAAACTCTACCATAGAAAAATACATAAGTGAATATAGGGTAAGCATGGCCGAGTGGCCAGCCTCCCATGGAGGTCTAGAGATCTAAAATTGATCAAAAGATGTCTAATACAATAGTAAAAAGTCCTATTTATACTAAACTAGTTACTAGGGTTTACAGAAGTAAGTAATTGATGCATAAATCCACTTCCGGGGCCCACTTGGTGTGTGCTTGGGCTGAACTTGAATGTTACACGTGTAGAGGTCAATCTTGGAGTTGAACGCCAATTTGTAACGTATTTCTGGCGTTCAACTCTGGCTTGTGACGTGTTTCTGGCGTTTAACTCTGGACAGCAGCGTAAAACTGGCATTCAACGCCTTTTTACGTCGTCTAAACTTAGCCAAAGTATTAACTATTATATATTGCTGGAAAGCCCTAGATGTCCACTTTCCAACGTAATTGGAAGCGTGCCATTTTGAGTTCTATAGCTCCAGTAAATGCACTTTGAGTGCAGGGAGTCAGAATCCAACAACATCAGCAGTCCTTCTTCAAACTCTGAATCTGATTTTTGCTCAAGTCCCTCAATTTCATCCAGAAAATGCCTGAAATCACAGAAAAACACACAAACTCATAGTAAAGTCCAGAAATGTGAATTTAACATAAAAACTAATGAAAACATTCCTAAAGTTAACTAGATTCTACTAAAAACATACTAAAAACAATGCCAAAAAGTGTATAAATTATCCGCTCATCACAACACCAAACTTAAATTGTTGCTTGTTTCCAAGCAACTGAAAATCAAATAGGATAAAAAGAAGAGAATATACTATAAATTCCAAACTATCAATGAAACATAGCTCCAATTAAATGAGCGGGACTTGTAGCTTTTTGCCTCTTGAATAGTTTTGGCATCTCACTTTATCCATTGAAGTTCAGAATGATTGGCATCTATAGGAACTCAGAGTTCAGATAGTGTTATTGATTCTCCTAGTTCAGTATGATGATTCTTGAATACCTCTATTTTATGAGTCTTGGCCGTGGCCCTAAGCACTTTGTTTTCCAGTATTACCACCGGATATATAAATGCCACAAACACATAACTGTGTGAACCTTTTCAGATTGTGACTCAGCTTTGCTAAAGTCCCCAATTAGAGGTGTCCAGGGTTCTTAAGCACACTCTTCTTTTGCTTTGGACCTTGACTTTAAAAGCTCAGTCTCAATTTTTCATTGTGACTCAGCTTTGCTAAAGTCCCCAATTAGAGGTGTTCAGGGTTCTTAAGCACACTCTTCTTTTGCTTTGGACCTTACTTTAACTGCTCAGTCTCAAGTTTTCACTTGACACTTTCACGCCACAAGCACATGGTTAGGGATAGCTTGGTTTAGCCGCTTAGGCCAGGATTTTATTCCATTAGGCCCTCCTATCCACTGATGCTCAAAGCCTTGGGATCCTTTTTATTTACCCTTGCCTTTTGGTTTTAAGGGTTATTGGCTTTTTGCTCTTGCCTCTTGGTTTTAAGAGCTTTGGCTTTTTCTTCTTGCTTTTTCTTTTTCTTTCTATTTTTTTTTCGCTATTTTTTTTTCTGCAAGCTTTGTTCTTTGCTGCTTTTTCTTGCTTCAAGAATCATTTTTATGATTTTTCAGATTATCAAATAACATGTCTCCTTGTCATCATTCTTTCAAGAGCCAACATATTTAACATTCTTAAACAACAACTTCAAAAGACATATGCACTGTTCAAGAATTCATTCAGAAAACAAGAAGCATTGTCACCACATCAATATAATTAAACTAAGTTCAATGATAAATTCGAAACTCATGTACTTCTTGTTCTTTTGAATTAAAACATTTTTCATTTAAGAGAGGCGATGGATTCATAGGACATTCATAACTTTAAGACATAGTCACTTAGATATTAGTGATCATAAAGTAAAGACACAAACATAATTAAACATGAAGCATAGTAAACGAAAAACAGGAAAATAAGAACAAGGAGATTAAGGAATGGGTCCACCTTAATGAGGGTGGCATCTTCCTCTTCTTGAAGAACCAATGGTGCTCTTGAGCTCCTCTATGTCTCTTCCTTGCCTTTGTTGCTCTTTCCTCATAGCTCTTTGATCTGTAGTCAATTGCTCTACCACTGAATTATGGAAAAACAAAAGCAATGCCCACACCAAATTTAAGAGGTTTGCTCATTCTCGAGCAAAAGAAGAAAGAAGTGGAGAAGATGGAGGAGATGGAAGTGTGTGAATGGGTGGGTTTGGGAGGGAAATGGTTTGAATTTGAATGGTGAGGTAGGTGGAGATCCTGTGGGGTCCTCAGATCCAGTGGTGTCAAGAATTTAGCATCCTTGCTCCAATTAGGCGTACAAAATGCCCTTATTGTGCAATCCTGGCGTTTAACGCCAGACTGCTGCTTGTTTCTGGCATTAAACGCCCAAATGTAGCCTGTTTCTGGCGTTTAATGCCAAACTGATGCTTGTTTCTGGCGTTAAACGCCAGCTTGGTGCTTGTTTCTGGCGTTAAACGCCAGACAGATGCTTGTTTCTGGCGTTTAAACGCCAGAATGATCTTCCTCCGGAGTGTGCTATTTTTCATGCTGTTTTTCATTCTGTTTTTGATTTTCCATTTGTTTTTGTGACTTCACATGATCATGAACCTAAAGAAAACATAAAATAGCAATGGAAAATAAATAGATATAATTAAATAACATTGGGTTGCCTCCCAACAAGCGCTTCTTTAATGTCAATAGCTTGACAGTGAGCTCTCATGGAGCCTCACAGATAATCAGAGCAAGGTTGGGACCTCCCAACACCAAACTTAGAGTTTGGTTGTGGCCTCCCAACACCAAACTTAGAGTTTGACTGTGGGGGCTTTGGTTGACTCTTCAGTGAGAGAAGCTTTTCATGCTTCCTCTCCATGGTTACAGAAGGAGAACCTTGTGTCTTATAGTTTGCAATGTCTTCAAACCACAGTGCTTCCTGAATAGCAAACAATTGCTCATCCGGAAAGGTTTCAGAGATCTCAGTAGGAGGGAGGGATGCTCCTGCTACTGGTTCTATCCGGGACAGGTGATCAGCTACTTGATTCTCTGTCCCTTTTCTGTCTCTTATTTCTACATCAAACTCTTGCAGAAGCAACACCCATCTTATGAGCCTGGGCTTTGAATCCTGCTTTGTGAGTAGATATTTAAGAGCAACATGGTCAGTGTACACAATCACTTTTGATCCTACTAAGTAGGATCTAAACTTGTCAATGGCATAAACCACTGCAAGTAATTCTTTTTCTGTGGTTGTGTAATTTTTCTGGGCATCATTTAAAACACTTCTAGCATAATAAATGACATGCAGAAGCTTGTTATGCCTCTGTCCCAATAATGCACCAATGGTATGGTCACTGGCATCACACATTAGTTCGAATGGTAATGTCCAGTCTGGTGCAGAAATAACTGGTGCTGTGACCAGCTTAGCTTTTAGGGTCTCAAACGCCTGCAGACACTTTGTGTTAAACACAAATGGCATGTCAGCAGCTAGCAGATTGCTCAGAGGTTTTGCAATTTTTGAAAAATCCTTTAAACCTCCTATAGAATCCTGCATGCCCCAAAAAGCTTCTGATTGCCTTAACATTGGCAGGTGGTGGTAATTTTTCAATTACTTCAACTTTAGCTTGATCCACCTCTATTCCCTTGTTTGAAATTTTATGCCCAAGGACAATCCCTTCAGTCACCATAAAGTGACATTTTTCCCAGTTTAAAACTAGGTTGGTCTCTTGGCATCTTTTCAGAACAAGTGCTAAATGGTTAAGGCAGGAGCTGAATGAGTCTCCAAATACTGAAAAGTCATCCATGAAGACTTCCAGAAACTTCTCTACCATATCAGAGAAGATAGAGAGCATGCACCTCTGAAAGGTTGCAGGTGCGTTACACAGACCAAAAGGCATCCTTCTGTAGGCAATCACTCCAGAAGGACATGTGAATGCTGTTTTCTCTTGGTCCTGAGGATCTACTGCAATTTGGTTGTAACCGGAATAGCCATCCAAAAAGCAGTAATATTCATGACCTGCTAGTCTCTCTTGCATCTGGTCCATGAATGGTAAAGGAAAATGATCCTTCTTGGTGGCTGTATTGAGCCTTCTGTAGTCAATACACATACGCCACACTGTAACTGTTCTTGTAGGAACCAGTTCATTCTTTTCATTATGAACCACTGTCATTCCTCCCTTCTTAGGGACAACATGGACAGGGCTCACCCAGGGGCTATCAGAAACAGGATATAATCCCAGCCTTTAGTAACTTAGTGACCTCTTTCTGCACCACTTCATGGCGGGATTTAGCCGCCTCTGTCGTTGAACCGCTGGCTTAGCATCATCCTCCAATAGGATCTTGTGCATGCATCTGGCTGGGCTAATGCCCTTAAGATCACTTATGGACCACCCAAGAGCAGTCTTGTGTGTCCTTAGCACCTGAATTAGTGCTTTCTCTTCCTGTGGCCCTAAAGCAGAGCATGTCCTCAATTATGCCTGATGGGTATTTAATGGAGCCATCAGCAAGTTGAAGACAGATCCGGGTTGGTTTGACCTCTTCAGTCAAGCCAAGCTTTCTGATAGTGGATGCAGGGATTAGGTTGATGCTTGCCCCAAGATCACATAGAGCTGTCTTAGTGTAGTTACCCTCTAATATGAATGGTATCATAAAGCTTCCGGGATCTTTAAGCTTTTCTAGGAAGCTTTTCAGAATGACTGCACTGCATTCTTCAGTGAGGAGAACCCTTTCAGTTTCTCTCCAATCCTTCTTATGACTCAAGATATCTTTCATGAACTTGGCATAAGAGGGTATTTGCTCAAGTGCCTCTGCAAACAGAATCTTTATTTCAAGAGTCCTGAGATAGTCTGCAGGCGGGCAAATTGCTTATCCTGCTCCTCTTTGCGGAGTTTTTGAGGATAAGGCATCTTGGCTTTGTATTCCTCAACCTTAGTTGCTGCAGGTTTATTTCCTACAGAGGTAGGTTGAGAAGCCTTCTTGAGGGATTTATTATCAGCACTTGCAGGTGTCTGATCCCTCATTGGCATTTGAAAGCCAGGGTTGGAAGCTGGAGTAGCGTTAGACGCCAACTCCTCATCTGTTCCTGGCGTCTGAACGCCAGAACTGTGCTTCCTTTGGGCGTTTAACGCCAGTTCCTTGCTTGTTTCTGGCGTTGAACGCCAGTCCTGAGCATGGTTTGGGCGTTCAGCGCCAGCCTTCCACCCAATTTTTGGCGTTTTAGTGCCAGAATTATTTTTCCCTGGGCTCTTACTGTCCTCAGATGGAATTTGGGTAGTTTGCTCATTTCTTGGCTTTCTGCTGCCTTGAGGTGGGGTATTTAATGTTTTCCCACTTCTTAATTGAACTGCTTGGCATTCTTCTGTTATTTGTTTTGACAGCTGCTGCTTTGTTTGCTTTAATTGTTCTTCCATATTTATATTAGCCATCCTTGTCTCTTGTAGTCTCTCCTTGAATTCGGCTAACTGTTTTGTTAGAAAATCCAATTGCTGATTGAATTCAGTAGCTTGTTTAGTAGGACTGAGTTTAGTAGTCACTGTTTTAGCCTCTTCTTTCATGGAAGGTTCGCTGCTTAAGTTCAGATGCTGATTTCTGGCAACTGTATCAATGAGCTCTTGAGCTTCTTCAATTGTCTTCCTCATGTGGATAGATCCACCAGCTGAGTAGTCTAGAGACATCTGAGCTCTTTCTGTATGCCCATAATAGAAGATGTCTAGCTGAACCCACTCTGAAAACATCTCAGAGGGGCATTTTCTTAGCATATCTCTGTATCTCTCCCAGGCATCATAAAGAGATTCATTATCTCCTTGTTTAAAGCCTTGGATGTCCTGCCTTAGCTGTGTCATCCATTTTGGAGGAAAGTATTGATTCAGGAATTTCTCTGTCAGCTGTTTCCATGTCTTTATGCTAGCCTTAGGTTGGTTATTTAACCACCTCTT
>NC_029788.2:50095549-50100001 GCF_000816755.2 Arachis ipaensis
ACTTGACACCTTCACGCCACAAGCACATGGTTAGGGACAGCTTGGTTTAGCCGCTAAGGCTAGGATTTTATTCCTTTAGGCCCTCCTATCCACAGACACAAGGAAAACTCAAGAACGCCTTGAAGACTTACAAGAACAACAAGAACATGAAGAAGGAACACCAAACTTAAAATTTTTAGAAAACCAAAATAAAATTTTCGAAAAATAAAGAAAAATCAACAAGAAAACACCAAACTTAAAGTTTGGCACAAGATTTGATAGAAAAATTATTTTTGAAAAAGAAGATTTTGAAAAAAATATAAAAGATTCTGACCCAATTGCCAAGAACACAGACTAACGCTCTAGCCAACTGAGTTATAAATGTAACACTTGTTTTGGAGAAGTATTTTTAAATAACTAAGAATGAAAAATTTATTTTTTTTTTAAAACTAATGTTTTGAAAGGCACAAGAAAAACAAGAAAAATCACAAAACAAGAAAAACTAAAGATCAAACAAGAAAAAAAATTCAATTATAAAAATATAATTTTCGAAAAATTTTTTTTTTGAAAGAAAAAAATAAGGATTCTAAAATTTTAACCAAAAACAATATTAGAAGACTCTAAACCAAAAAGAAAAATTTTTCCAAATCTAAGCAACAAGATTCACCGTCAGTTGTTCAAACTCAAATAGTCCCCGGCAACGGCGCCAAAAACTTGATGCACGAAATTGTGATCTCATGGTAACGGCGCCAAAGACTCTGTATGCACGTCTTAATAAATTGTTTTTCATTCACAACTTCGATACAACTAACCAGCAAGTGCACTGGGTCGTCCAAGTAATAAACCTTACGTGAGTAAGGGTCGATCCCACGGAGATTGTTGGTATGAAGCAAGCTATGGTCACCTTATAAATCTTAGTCAGGCGGATATAAAATAGTTATGGAGTTTTCGAACATAAATAATAAAATAGAAAATAAGGATAGAAATACTTATGTAATTCATTGGTTAGAATTTCAGATAAGCGTATAGAGATGCATTCGTTCCTCTGAACCTCTGCTTTCCTGCTGTCTTCATCCAATCAATCTTACTCCTTTCCATGGCTGGCTTTATGTAAGGATATCACCGTTGTCAATGGATACTTTTTATCCTCTCTGGAAAATGGTCCGATGCACTGTCACTGCATGACTAATCGTCTGGAGGCATCACCCTTGTCAATGGCTGCATCCCATCCTCTTGTGAAAATGGTCCAAATGCTCTGTCACAGCACGGCTAATCATCTGAGGTTCTCGATCATACTGGAATAGGATTCACCTTCCTTTTGTGTCTATCGCTACACCCAGCACTCGCGAGTTTGAAGTTCGTCACAGTCATTCAATCCCAGAGTCCTACTCGGAATACCACAGACAAGGTTTAGACTTTTCGGACTCTCATGAATGCCGCCATCAATCTAGCTTATACCACAAAGATTCTGATTAAGAGATCCAAGAGATACTCATTCAATCTAAGGTAGAACGGAAGTGGTTGTCAGGCACGCGTTCATAGGGAATGATGATGATTGTCACGTTCATCACATTCAGGTTGAAGTGCGAATGAATATCTTAGAAGCGGAATAAGTTGAATTGAATAGAAAAATAGTAGTACTTTGCATTAATCTTTGAGGAACAGCAGAGCTCCACACCTTAATCTATGGAGTGCAGAAACTCTACCGTATGAAAAACATAAGTGATAATGGTCCAGGCATGGCCAAATGGCCAGCCCCATGAAAGTCTAAGATAGCATAAAACTGATCAAAGATGTCTAATACAATAGTAAAAAGTCCATGTTTACAGAAGGGTAACCTTGAGTTGTAAACAAAAGGGAGTCCTCATTCAATTGAAGGACTAATTCACCTCTGTCAACATCAATCACAGCTTTTGCTGTGGCTAGGAAAGGTCTTCCAAGGACGATGGATTCATCCTCATCCTTCCTAGTATCAAGGATTATGAAATCAGCAGGGATGTAAAGGCCTTCAACCTTTACTAACACGTCCTCTACTTGTTCATAAGCCTGTTTTCTTGAATTGTCTGCCATCTCTAATGAGATTTTAGTAGCTTGCACCACAAAGATTCCCAGTTTCTCTATTACAGAGAGGGGCATGAGGTTTATCCCTGAACCAAGGTCACACAGAGCCTTTTCAAAGATCATGTTGCCTATGGTACAAGGTATTACAAACTTTCCAGGATCCTGTTTCTTCTGAGGCAATGTCAGTTGATCCAGATCACTTAGTTCATTGGTGAACAAGGGAGGTTCATCTTCCCAAGTCTCAATACCAAATAATTTGGCATTCACCTTTATGATTGCACCAAGGTACTTGGCAACTTGCTCTTCAGTAACATCCTCATTTTCTTCAGAAGAGGAATACTCATCAGAGCTCCTGAAGGGCATAAGGAGGTTTAATGGAATCTCTATGGTCTCAAGATTTGTCTCAGATTCCTTTGGTTCCTCAAAGGAAAACTCCTTATTGATCACTGGACGTCCCAGGAGGTCTTCCTCACTGGGATTTACGTCCTCCCCTTCCTCTCTAGGTTCGGCCGTGTTGACTATGTCAATGGCCTTGCACTCTCCTTTTGGATTTTCTTCTGTATTGCTTGGGAGAGTACTAGGAGGGATTTCAGTGATCCTTTTACTCAGCTGGACCACTTGTGCCTCCAAATTTCTAATGGAGGACCTTGTTTCATTCATGAAACTTACAGTGGCCTTAGATAGATCAGAGACTAAGTTTGCTAAATTAGAGGTATTTTGTTCAAAGTTCTCTGTCTGTTGCTGAGTGGATGATGGAAAAGGTTTACTATTTTTAAACCTATTTCTTTCACAATTATTAAAGCCTTGTTGAGGGTTTTGTTGATCCTTCCATGAGAGATTTGGGTGATTTCTCCATGAGGGGTTATAGGTGTTTCCATAAGGTTCACCCATGTAATTCACCTCTGCTATTGCAGGGTTTTCAGGATCATAAGCTTCTTCTTCAGAAGATACCTCTTGAGTACTGTTGGATGCAGTTTGCATTCCATTCAGACTCTGAGAAATCATATTGACTTGCTGAGTCAATATTTTATTTTGAGCCAATATGGCATTCAGAGTATCAATTTCAGGAACTCCCTTCTTCATAGGCATCCCATTACTCACAGGATTCCTCTCAGAAGTGTACATGAACTGGTTATTAGCAACCATGTCAATGAGTTCTTGAGCTTCTGCAGGCATTTTCTTTAAGTGAATGGATTCACCTGCAGTGGTATCCAATGACATTTTAGCTAATTCAGACAGACCATCAAAGAATATGTCCAGGATGGTCCATTCTGAAAGCATGTCAGAAGGACACTTTTTGGTCAGTTCTTTGTATCTCTCCCAACCTTCATAGAGGGAGTCACCTTCTTTCTATCTGAAGGTCTGAACATCCACTCTAAGCTTACTTAGCTTTTGAGGAGGAAAGAACTTGGCTAAGAAAGCCTTGACCAGCTTATTCCAAGAGTTCAGGCTATCCTTAGGTTGAGAGTCCAACCATATTCTAGCTCTGTCTCTCACAGCAAAAGGGAAAACCATGAGCCTGTAGACTTCAGGATCTACTCCATTAGTCTTAACAGTATCACAGATCTGCAAGAATTCAGTTAAGAACTGAAAAGGATCTTCAGATGGAAGTCCATGAAACTTGCAGTTCTGCTGCATCAGAGAAACTAATTGAGGTTTCAGCTCAAAATTGTTTGCTCCAATGGCAGGAATGGAGATGCTTCTTCCATGTAAATTGGAATTAGGTGCAGTAAAGTCACCAAGCATCCTCCTTGCATTATTATTATTTTCGGCTGCCATCTCCTCTTCCTGTTCGAAAATTTCTGAAAGGTGCTTGCTAGATTGTTGTAATTTAGTTTCTCTTAGTTTCCTCTTCAGAATCCTTTCAGGTTCTGGATCTGCTTCAACAAGAATATTCTTGTACTTGCTCCTGCTCATATGAAAAAGAGGGACAGAAAAACAATAATAATAGGGATCCTTTTTACCACAGTATAGAGGTCCCTGTGTGAGTAGAAGAAAAAAAAGAATAGGAAATCTGAACTCAGAGAGAGAGGGTTCGGATTTTTGGTGAGATGAAGTGTTAGTAGATGAATAAATAAATAGAAGAAGATGAGAGAGAAAGAGGATTTTCGAAAATAATTTTTGAAAAAGGGTTAGTGATTTTCGAAAATAGTGTTTGAAAAAGGTGAGTAATTTTTGAAAATTAAGATAAAAAATTAGAATAATTAGTTATTTAAAAAGAAATTTTGAAAAAGAGGGAAGATATTTTCGAAAATTAGAGAGAGAGAGTTAGTTAGGTAGTTTTGAAAAAGATAAGAAACAAACAAAAAGTTAGTTAGTTAGTTGAAACAAATTTGAAAATCAATTTTGAAAAGATAAGAAGATAAGAAGTTAGAAAAGATATTTTAAAATCAAATTTTTGAAAAAGATATG
>NC_029788.2:50100181-50134227 GCF_000816755.2 Arachis ipaensis
AGTTAACGTATAAGTAGAACGTACAAAGCTTTTTAAGTACGTAAGTATCACAAGAAGTACTAGAAGTTCAACAAGAACCATTCAGAAGAACAAACTAGAAGTACAAAAGTACAAAACACAGAAAAGAACAAAAAGTATACGTAAGAACGTAAGTATCACAGATATGTACTTTTTAAAAATTCAAACCACAGAACGTACAAAAGAAACGTAATTTTTAAAAAGTTTTTATTCAAGAACTACAAGTAGAACTGTAAGTTTCATAAGAACCACAAGTAGAACTGTAAGTATCGTAAGAACGTACGTAAGTACACCAAACTTTCAACTTGACTCAAGACTCAAACAAGAAACATGAAATATTTTTTATTTTTATGATTTTTTTATTTTTTTGGATTTTTGTATATTTTTTTTCGAAAAAAACATATAGGAAAAAGAAAATAAGGATTTCAAAATTTTTTTAATATGAATTCCAGGAATCTTGTATTCTTAGTCTAAAGCTCCAATCCGAGGGTTAGGCGTGGCTTAATAGCCAGCTAAGCTTTAGTATGTAACTCAGACATGCCACGGCTGACATTCCAATTAACTTGCCTCTATGCTGATGGTTGGAAGCCCCTATCCAAAAGAATTAGACATGGCTTTACAGCCAGCCAGGCTTCAACATGCTTCATGAAACTCTAGAATTCATTCTTAAAAATTCTGAAGAAAAATATATTTTTGAAAAGATTTAATTTTTTTTCGAAAACAGATGAGAAATTTTTGAAAGGTTTTTGAAAATTTTTTGAAAATAAAACAAAAAGAAAATTACCTAATCTGAGCAACAAGATGAACCGTCAGTTGTTCAAACTCGAACAATCCCCGGCAAATGTGCCAAAAACTTAGTGCACAAAATTGTGATCTCAGGCAACGGTGCCAGAAACTCTGTATGCACGTCTTAATAAATCATTTTTCATTCACAACTTCGATACAACTAACTAGCAAGTGCACTGGGTCGACCAAGTAATAAACCTTACGTGAGTAAGGGTCGATCCCACGGAGATTGTTGGTATGAAGCAAGCTATGGTCACCTTGTAAATCTCAGTCAGGCGGATATAAAATAGTTATGGAGTTTTCGAACATAAATAATAAATAGATAGAAAATAAGGATAGAAACACTTATGTATATCATTGGTGAGAATTTCAGATAAGTGTATAGAGATGCTTTCGTTCCTTTGAACCTCTGCTTTCCTGCTGTCTTCATCCAATCAGCCTTACTCCTTTCCATGGCTGGCTTTATGTAAGGACATCACCGTTGTCAATGGCTACATTTTATCCTCTCTGAAAAAAGGTCCGATGCGCTGTCACTGCATGGCTAATCGTCTGGAGGCATCACCCTTCTTTTGCGTCTGTCACTACGCCCAGCACTCGCGAGTTTGAAGTTCGTCACAGTCATTCAATCCCAGAGTCCTACTCGGAATACCACAGACAAGGTTTAGACTTTCCGGACTCTTATGAATGCCGCCATCAATCTAGCTTATACCACGAAGATTCTGATTAAGAGATCCAAGAGATACTCGTTCAATCTAAGGTGGAACGGAAGTGGTTGTCAGGCACGCGTTCGTGGGGGAATGATGATGATTGTCACGTTCATCATATTCAGGTTGAAGTGCGAATGAATATCTTAGAAGCGGAATAAGTTGAATTGAATAGAAAAACAGTAGTACTTTGCATTAATCTTTGAGGAACAGCAGAGCTCCACACCTTAATCTATGGAGTGCAGAAACTCTACCGTATGAAAATACATAAGTGATAATGGTCCAGGCATGGCCGAATGGCCAGCCCCCATGAATGTCTAAGATAGCATAAAACTGATCAAAGATGTCTAATATAATAGTAAATAGTCCTATTTATACTAAATTAGTTACTAGGGTTTACAGAAGTAAGTAATTGATGCATAAATCCACTTTCGGGGCCCACTTGGTGTGTGCTTGGGCTGAGATTGAAGTTTCTACGTGCAGAGGCTCTTTTTGGAGTTGAACGCCATGTTGTAACGTGTTTCTGGTGTTCAACTCTGGTTTGTGACGTGTTTCTGGCGTTTAACTCCAGACAGCAGCGTAGAACTGGCATTCAACACCCTTTTACGTCGTCTAAACTCGGCCAAAGTATGGACTATTATATATTCCTAGAAAGCCCTGGATATCTACTTTCCAACGCAATTGGAAGCGCGCCATTTTGAGTTCTGTAGCTCCAGAAAATTCACTTTGAGTGCAGGGAGGTCAGAATCCAACAGCATCAGCAGTCCTTCTTCAACCACTGAATCTGATTTTTGCTCAAGTCCCTCAATTTCAGCCAGAAAATACCTGAAATCATAGAAAAACACACAAACTCATAGTAAAATCCAGAAATGTGAATTTAACATAAAAACTAATGAAAACATCCCTAAAAGTAACTAGATTCTACTAAAAACATACTAAAAACAATGCCAAAAAGCGTATAAATTATCCGCTCATCACAACACCAAACTTAAATTGTTGCTTGTCCCCAAGCAACTGAAAATCAAATAGGATAAAAAGAAGAGAATATACTATAAATTCCAAACTATGAATGAAACATAGCTCTAATTAAATGAGCGGGACTTGTAGCTTTTTGCCTCTTGAATAGTTTTGGAATCTCACTTTATCCATTGATGTTCAGAATGATTGGCATCTATAGGAACTCAGAGTCCAGATAGTGTTATTAATTCTCCTAGTTCAGTATGTTGATACTTGAACACAGCTACTTTATGAGTCTTGGCCGTGGCCCTAAGTACTTTGTTTTCCAGTATTACCACCGGATACATAAATGCCACAGACACATAATTGGGTGAACCTTTTCAGATTGTGACTCAGCTTTGCTAAAGTCCCCAATTAGAGGTGTCCAGGGTTCTTAAGCATACTCTTCTTTTGCTTTGGACCTTGACTTTAACCGCTCAGTCTCAAGTTTTCACTTGACACCTTCACGCCACAAGCACATGGTTAGGGACAGCTTGGTTTAGCCGCTTAGGCCAGAATTTTATTCCTTTAGGCCCTCCTATCCACTGATGCTCAAAGCCTTGGGATCCTTTTTATTTACCCTTGCCTTATGGTTTTAAGGGTTATTAGATTTTTGTTCTTGCCTCTTAGTTTTAAGAGCTTTTGGCTTTTTCTGCTTGCTTTTTCTTTTTATTTTTTTTCGCCTATATTTTTTTTCTACAAGCTTTGTTCTTTGCTGCTTTTTCTTGCTTCAAGAGTCATTTTTATGATTTTTCAGATTATCAAATAACATGTCTCCTTATCATCATTCTTTCAAGAGCCAACATATTTAACATTCTTAAACAACAACTTCAAAAGACATATGCACTGTTCAAGCATTCATTCAGAAAACAAGAAGCATTGTCACCACATCAATATAATTAAACTAAGTTCAAGGATAAATTCGAAACTCATGTACTTCTTGTTCTTTTGAATTAAAACAGTTTTCATTTAAGTGAGGTGATGGATTCATAGGATATTCATAACTTTAAGACATAGTTACTAAATACTAATGATCATGTAATGAAGACACAAACATGGATAAGCACTTAACATAGAGAAAACAAAAAACAGAGAATGTAAGAACAAGGAATGAGTCCACCTTAGTGATGGTGGCGTTTCTTTCTTGAGGAACCAATGATGTTCTTGAGCTCTTCTATGTCTCTTCCTTGTCTTTGTTGCTCCTCCCTCATTGCTTTTTGATCTTCTCTTATTTCATGAAGGATGATGGAGTGCTCTTGATGTTCCACCCTTTTCTTAGTGATGGGCTTTTCTTCCTCAATGGGAATGTCTCCTTCTATGAAAGCTCCAGCTGAGTAACATAGATGGCAAATAAGATGAGGAAAAGCTAGGCTTGCCCCAGGAGAGGGCTTTTCGGCTATTTTGTAGAGTTCAAGGGAGATGACTTCATGAACTTCTACTTCTTCTCCAATCATGATGCTATGGATCATGATGGCCCAATCCACAATAACTTCAGATCAGTTGCTAGTGGGGATGATGGAGCGTTGGATGAACTCCATCCATCCTCTAGCCACAGGCTTGAGGTCCAATCTTCTTAATTGAACCGGCTTGCCTTTGGAGTCAATCTTCTATTGAGATCCTTCTACACATATGTCCATGAGGACTTGGTCCAACCTTTGATTAAAGCTGACCCTTCTAGTGTAGGGGCGTGCATCTCCTTGCATCATAGGCAAGTTAAACGCCAACCTCACATTTTCCGAACTAAAATCTAAGTATTTCCCCTAAACCATTGTAATATAATTCTTTGAGTTTGGGTTCTTACTTTGATCATGGTTCCTAGTGATCCATGCATTGGCATAGAACTCTTGAACCATTAGGATGCCGACTTGTTGGATGGGGTTTGTTAGAACTTCCCAACCTCTTCTTTGGATTTCATGTCGGATCTCTGGATACTCATTCTTCTTGTGCTTGAAAGGGACCTCGGGGATCACCTTCTTCTTGACCACAACATCATAGAAGTGGTCTTGATGAGCTTTGGAGATGAATCTTTCCATCTCCCATGATTCGGAGGTGGAAGCTTTTGTCTTCCCTTTCCCTTTTTAAGAGGATTCTCCGGTCTTGGGTGCCATCAATGGTAATGGAAAAACAAAAAGCTTATGTTTTTACCACACCAAACTTAGAATATTGCTCGCCCTCGAGCAAGAGAAGAAAGAATAGATGAAGAAGAAGAAGAAAATATGGAGGAGAGGGGGGAGGGGTGTATTCGGCCAAGAAGGGGAAGAGAGGGTTGTGTTGTGTGAAAATGAAGAAGAATGGAGGGCTTTATATAGGGAAGGGAGGTTGAGGTGATTGGTGAAGAGTTTTGGGGAAGAGTGTTTATCGGATTGTGTGAAAGAGGGGTGAGAAGAAGTGAGTGGAGGTAGGTGGGGATCCTGTGGGGTTCACAGATCCTGAGGTGATCCTGTGGGGTCCACAGATCCTGAGGTGTTCAAGGATTTACAACCTTGCACCAAATTAGGCATGCAAAATGCCCTTGCACACAACTCTGGCCGTTCAGCGCCAAATTGGTGCTTGTTCTGGACGTTGAACGCCCATTTGTTGCCCATTTCTGGCGTTGAACGCCAGAACCATGCTTGTTCTGGGCGTTCAGCGCCAGCTCTTCTCCAGGGTACAATTCTGGCGTTCAAACGCCCAGATGCTACCCATTTTGGGCGTTCAGCGCCAGAACCATGCTCTGTTCTGGCGTTGAACGCCAGCCAGATGCTTCTTACTGGCGTTTAAACGCCAGTAAGGTCTTCCTCCAGGGTGTGATTTTTCTTCTGCTGTTTTTTATTCCGTTTTCAATTTTTATATTTATTTTGTGACTCCACATGATCATGAACCTAATAAAACATGAAAGAAAAAGAAAAATAAAATTAGATAAATAAAAATTGGGTTGCCTCCCAACAACAACTTCTTTAATGTCAATAGATTGACAGTGGGCTCTCATGGAGCCTCACAGATGTTCAGAGCATTGTTGAGACTTCCCAACATCAAACTTAGAGTTTGGATATGGGAGTTCAACACCAAACTTAGAGTTTGGTTGTGGCCTCCCAACACCAAACTTAGAGTTTGACTGTGGGGGCTCTGGTTGACTCTGTTTTGAGAGAAGCTTACTGTGCCTCTTTTCCATGTTTACAGAAGGGTAACCCTGAGTTGTAAACACAAGGGAGTCCTCATTCAATTGAAGGACTAATTCACCTCTGTCAACATCAATCACAGCTCTTGCTGTGGCTAGGAAAGGTCTTCCAAGGATGATGGATTCATCGTCATCTTTCCCAGTATCAAGGATTATGAAATTAGCAGGGATGTAAAGGCCTTCAACCTTTACTAACACGTCCTCTACTTGTCCATAAGCCTATTTTCTTGAATTGTCTGTCATCTCTAATGAGATTTTAGTAGCTTGCACCCCAAAGATTCTCAGTTTCTCTATTACAGAGAGGGGTATGAGGTTTATCCCTGAACCAAGGTCACATAGAGCCTTTTCAAAGATCATGTTGCCTATGGTACAAGGTATTACGAACTTTCCAGGATCCTGTTTCTTCTGAGGCAATGTCAGTTGATCCAGATCACTTAGTTTATTGGTGAACAAGGGAGGTTCATCTTCCCAAGTCTCAATACCAAATAATTTGGCATTCAGTTTCATGATTGCACCAAGGTACTTGGTAACTTGCTCTTCAGTAACATCCTCATTCTCTTCAGAAGAGGAATACTCGTCAGAGCTCATGAAGGGCATAAGGAGGTTCAATGGAATCTCTATGGTCTCTAGATGAGTCTCAGATTCCTTTGGTTCCTCAAAGGGAAACTCGTTATTGATCACTGGACATCCCAGGAGGTCTTCCTCACTAGGATTTACGTCCTCCCCTTCCTTTCCAGGTTCGGCCGTGTTGACTATGTCAATGGCCTTGCACTCTCCTTTTGGATTTTCTTCTGTATTGCTTGGGAGAGTACTATGAGGGATTTCAGTGATCCTTTTACTCAGCTGGCCCACTTGTGCCTCCAAATTTCTAATGGAGGACCTTGTTTCATTCATAAAATTTACAGTGGCCTTAGATAGATCAGAGACTAAGTTTGCTAAATTAGAGGTATTTTGTTCAGAGTTCTCTGTCTGTTGCTGAGTGGATGATGGAAAAGGTTTACTATTGTTAAACCTATTTCTTCCACCATTATTAAAGCCTTGTTGAGGCTTTTGTTGATCATTCCATGAGAGATTTGGGTGATTTCTCCATGAGGGGTTATAGGTGTTTCCATAAGGTTCACCCATGTGATTCAGCTCTGCTATTGCAGGGTTTTCAGGATGATAAGCTTCTTCTTCAGAAGATGCCTCTTGAGTACTGTTGGATACAGCTTGCATTCCATTCAGACTCAGAGAAATCATATTGACTTGTTGAGTCAATATTTTATTCTGAGCCAATATGGCATTCAGAGTATCAATTTCAAGAACCCCCTTCTTCATAGGCGTCCCATTACTCAAAGGATTCCTCTCAGAAGTGTACATGAACTGGTTATTAGCAACCATGTCAATGAGTTCTTGAGCTTCTTCAGGCATTTTCTTTAAGTAAATGGATCCACCTGCAGAGGTATCCAATGACATTTTAGCTAATTCAGACAGACTCATAGGGATGTTTTCATTAGTTTTTATGTTAAATTCACATTTCTGGACTTTACTATGAGTTTGTGTGTTTTTCTGTGATTTCAGGTATTTTCTGGCTGAAATTGAGGGACTTGAGCAAAAATCAGATTCAGAGGTAGAAGAAGGACTGCTGATGCCGTTGGATTCTGACCTCCCTGCACTCAAAGTGGATTTTCTGGAGCTACAGAACTCAAAATGGCGCGCTTCCAATTGCGTTGGAAAGTAGACATCCAGGGCTTTTCAACAATATATAATAGTTCATACTTTGGCCAGGTTTAGACGACGTAAAAGGGCGTTGAACGCTAGTTCTATGCTGCTGTCTGGAGTTAAACGCCAGAAACACGTCACAAACTAGAGTTGAACGCCAGAAATACGTTACAACCTGGCGTTCAACTCCAGAAAGAGCTTCTGCACGTGTAACATTCAAGCTCAGCACAAGCACACACCAAGTGGGCCCCGGAAGTGGATTTATGCATCAATTACTTACTTCTGTAAACCCTAGTAGCTAGTTTATTATAAATAGGACTTTTTACTATTGTATTAGACATCTTGGGACGTCTGGTTCTTAGATCAGAGGGGCTGGCCATTCGGCCATGCCTGAACCTTTCACTTATGTATTTTTAACGGTAGAGTTTCTACACTCCATAGATTAAGGTGTAGAGCTCTGCTGTTCCTCATGAATTAATGCAAAGATGGGTCGTCCAAGTAATAAACCTTACGTGAGTAATGTTGACAAGTCATCTTAGCCTAGTTTCACTAGTCTTTTTCGTTTGTTTTCATTTAGTTTTATGCACTTTCTTACGCCATAAGTAAGCCAATTGGGTTGAATTTCATGTTTCCTTTTATTCAATCAACCATAGATAAATTGATGTATTTTTATGAGTTTTTGTGCCATAATTGCTCATATGACAAGAATAAGAATAACTCTCATGATTATGGCATAGCTTTGATACAATTGTTGATTGATGATAGGTGGAATAAAGCTTGGAAGAAGGTTGCAAGAATGGGCTTGAAAAGAGGGATTCTTGTTTGAGCTAACGTTTGCCTCAAACGTTAACTCAAATGTGAGAAGCAGACGTTTGCGCCAACGTTTGCCTCAAACGTGAGGTCAAACGTTGGCGCCAAAAAGAATGAAAAAGAGCACTCCTGGGCATGGCAACGTTTGAGCCAACGTTTGCCTCAAACGTGAGGTCAAACGTTGGCTACATTTTGGCAAGAAAGAGCATGGAAGAGCACCCTTGATTGATGGGTTAGATGAGCTACGTTTGCGCCAACGTTTGCTTCAAACGTTGGGCCAAACGTTGGCCAAAAAGGGAGCCTGGGAAGAACCACGTTTGAGTTCACATTTGACCTCAAACGTTGGCTCAAACGTGGATGACAGCAAATGGGCTATCTGCATAATGCCTCACACAAGGGATGTTTGAGTCAACGTTTGCCTCAAACGTTGACTCAAACGTGAATGGTTCATGGCCCGGTTCACAAATGGATTTCTTCCCAATACCAAGAACAATCAACGGAGGCTATTATCAACCCAATTCCATCAAGACTAAAGGCCCAATTTAAGGCTTAATGATCATTTGAAGAAAGTGTATAAATAGCTTAGGATTTGAAGTTTTAAGGGAGAAGATCCAATTCCCATTCCCCTTTTATTTTTCAAGTCATTTATATTTCTTGCACTTTAAGTTTCTGCAATTTACATTACTTGCACTTTAAGATTCAGCTCTTTTTCTTTTTGTTCCCTTTAATTTCCTACAAATCACCCACTCCCCTTTACATTCTATGCAATTTAATTCCTGTCAACACAATTTCACACAATCAACACTTGTTTGTTTGACTAATTCAACCACTAAACTAAAATTGCTCAATCCTTCAATCCTTGTGGGATCGACCTCACTCCTATGAGTTTTATTACTTGATGCGACCCGGTACACTTGCCGGTGAGTTTTGTGTTGGATCGTTTTTCACCCTCCTTTTGCGTCTGTCACTACGCCCAGCACTTGCGAGTTTGAAGTTTGTCACAGTCATTCAATCCCAGAGTCCTACTCGGAATACCACAGACAAGGTTTAGACTTTCCGGACTCTCATGAATGCCGCCATCAATCTAGCTTATACTGCGACGATTCTGATTAAGAGATCCAAGAGATACCCATTCAATCTAAGGTGAAACGGAAGTGGTTGTCAGGCACGCGTTCGTGGGGGAATTATGATGATTGTCACGTTCATCACATTCAGGTTGAAGTGCGAATGAATATCTTAGAAGCGGAATAAGTTGAATTGAATAGAAAAACAGTAGTACTTTGCATTAATCTTTGAGGAACAGCAGAGCTCCACACCATAATCTATGGAGTGCAGAAACTCTACCATAGAAAAATACATAAGTGAATATAGGGTAAGCATGGCCGAGTGGCCAGCCTCCCATGGAGGTCTAGAGATCTAAAATTGATCAAAAGATGTCTAATACAATAGTAAAAAGTCCTATTTATACTAAACTAGTTACTAGGGTTTACAGAAGTAAGTAATTGATGCATAAATCCAATTCCGGTGCCCACTTGGTGTGTGCTTGGGCTGAGCTTGAATGTTACACGTGTAGAGGTCAATCTTGGAGTTGAACGCCAGTTTGTAACGTATTTCTGGCGTTCAACTCTGGCTTGTGACGTGTTTCTGGCGTTTAACTCCAGACAGCAGCGTAAAACTGGCGTTCAACGCCTTTTTACGTCATCTAAACTTAGCCAAAGTATTAACTATTATATATTGCTGGAAAGCCCTAGATGTCTACTTTCCAACATAATTGGAAGCGCGCCATTTTGAGTTCTGTAGCTCCAGAAAATGCACTTTGAGTGCAGGGAGTCAGAATCCAACAACATCAGCAGTCCTTCTTCAAACTCTGAATCTGATTTTTGCTCAAGTCCCTCAATTTCATCCAGAAAATGATTAGAGGTGTTCAGGGTTCTTAAGCACACTCTTCTTTTGCTTTAGACCTTGACTTTAACCGCTCAGTCTCAAGTTTTCACTTGACACCTTCACGCCTTAAGCACATGGTTAGGGACAGCTTGGTTTAGCCGTTTAGGCCAGGATTTTATTCCATTAGGCCCTCCTATCCAATGATGCTCAAAGCCTTGGGATCCTTTTTATTTACCCTTGCCTTTTGGTTTTGAGGGTTATTGGCTTTTTGCTCTTGCCTCTTGGTTTTAAGAGCTTTGGCTTTTTCTTCTTGCTTTTTCTTTTTCTTTCTATTTTTTTTTCGCTATTTTTTTTTTCTACAAGCTTTGTTCTTTGCTGCTTTTTCTTGCTTCAAGAATCATTTTTATGATTTTTCAGATTATCAAATAACATGTCTCCTTGTCATCATTCTTTCAAGATCCAACATATTTAACATTCTTAAACAACAACTTCAAAAGACATATGCACTGTTCAAGCATTCATTCAGAAAACAAGAAGCATTGTCACCACATCAATATAATTAAACTAAGTTCAATGTTAAATTCGAAACTCATGTACTTCTTGTTCTTTTGAATTAAAACATTTTTCATTTAAGAGAGGCGATGGATTCATAGGACATTCATAACTTTAAGACATAGTCACTTAGATACTAGTGATCATAAAGTAAAGACACAAACATAATTAAAGATGAAGCATAGTAAACGAAAAACAGGAAAATAAGAACAAGGAGATTAAGGAATGGGTCCACCTTAATGAGGGTGGCATCTTCCTCTTCTTGAAGAACCAATGGTGCTCTTGAGCTCCTCTATGTCTCTTTCTTGCCTTTATTGCTCTTTCCTCATAGCTCTTTGATCTGCAGTCAATTGCTCTACCACTGAATTATGGAGAAACAAAAGCAATGCCCACACCAAATTTAAGAGGTTTGCTCGTTCTCGAGCAAAAGAAGAAAGAAGTGGAGAAGATGGAGGAGATGGAAGTGTGTGAATGGGTGGGTTTGGGAGGGAAATGGTTTGAATTTGAATGGTGAGGTAGGTGGAGATCCTGTGGGGTCCACAGATCCAGTGGTGTCAAGAATTTAGCATCCTTGCTCCAATTAGGCGTACAAAATGCCCTTACTGTGCAATCCTGGCATTTAACGCCAGACTGCTGCCTGTTTCTGGCATTAAACGCCCAAATGTAGCCTGTTTCTGGCGTTTAACACCAAACTGATGCTTGTTTCTGGCGTTAAACGCCAGACAGATGCTTGTTTCTGACGTTTAAACGCCAGAATGATCTTCCTCCGGGGTGTGCTATTTTTCATGCTGTTTTTCATTCTGTTTTTGATTTTCCATTTGTTTTTGTGACTTCACATGATCATGAACCTAAAGAAAACATAAAATAGCAATGGAAAATAAATAGATATAATTAAATAACATTGGGTTGCCTCCCAACAAGGGCTTCTTTAATGTCAATAGCTTGACAGTGAGCTCTCATGGAGCCTCACAGATAATCAGAGCAAGGTTGGGACCTCCCAACACCAAACTTAGAGTTTGGTTGTGGCCTCCCAACACCAAACTTAGAGTTTGACTGTGGGGGCTTTGGTTGACTCTGCAATGAGAGAAGCTTTTCATGCTTCCTCTCCATGGTTACAGAAGGAGAACCTTGTGTCTTATAGTTTGCAATGTCTTCAAACCACAGTGCTTCCTGAATAGCAAACAATTGCTCATCCGGAAAGGTGAGGGATGCTTGCTACTGGTGTTCTATCCGGGACAGGTGATCAGCTACTTGATTCTCTGTCCCTTTTCTGTCTCTTATTTCTATATCAAACTCTTGCAGAAGCAACACCCATCTTATGAGCCTGGGCTTTGAATCCTGCTTTGTGAGTAGATATTTAAGAGCAGCATGGTCAGTGTACACAATCACTTTTGATCCTACTAAGTAGGATCTAAACTTATCAATGGCATAAACCACTGCAAGTAATTCTTTTTCTGTGGTTGTGTAATTTTTCTGGGCATCATTTAAAACACTGCTAGCATAATAAATGACATGCAGAAGCTTGTTATGCCTCTGTCCCAATTCTGCACCAATGGTATGGTCACTGGCATCACACATTAGTTCGAATGGCAATGTCCAGTCTGGTGCCAAAATAACTGGTGCTGTGACCAGCTTAGCTTTCAGGGTCTCAAACGCCAGCAGACACTTTGTGTCAAACACAAATTGTGTGTCAGCAGCTAGCAGATTGCTCAGAGGTTTTGCAATTTTTGAAAAATCCTTTATAAACCTCCTATAGAATCCTGCATGCCCCAGAAAGCTTCTGATTGCCTTAACATTGGCAGGTGGTGGTAATTTTTCAATTACTTCAACTTTAGCTTGATCCACCTCTATTCCCTTGTTTAAAATTTTTTGCCCAAGGACAATCCCTTCAGTCACCATAAAGTGACATTTTTCCCAGTTTAAAACTAGGTTGGTCTCTTGGCATCTTTTCAGAACAAGTGCTAAATGGTTAAGGCAGGAGCTGAATATTCATGACCTGCTAGTCTCTCTAGCATCTGG
This sequence comes from Arachis ipaensis, assembly GCF_000816755.2. NCBI lineage: Eukaryota > Viridiplantae > Streptophyta > Magnoliopsida > Fabales > Fabaceae > Arachis > Arachis ipaensis. Next base: position 50,112,809 of record NC_029788.2, read on the forward strand.
TCCATGAATGGTAAAGGAAAATGATCCTTCTTGGTGGCTGTATTGAGCCTTCTGTAGTCAATACACATACGCCACCCTTTAACTGTTCTTGTAGGAACCAGTTCATTCTTTTCATTATGAACCACTGTCATTCCTCCCTTCTTAGGGACAACATGGACAGGGCTCACCCAGGGGCTATCAGAAATAGGATATAATCCCAGCCTCTAGTAATTTAGTGACCTCTTTCTACACCACTTCATGGCGGGATTTAGCCGCCTCTGTCGTTGAACCGCTGGCTTAGCATCATCCTCCAATAGGATCTTGTGCATGCATCTGGCTGGGCTAATGCCCTTAAGATCACTTATGGACCACCCAAGAGATGTCTTGTGTGTCCTTAGCACCTAAATTAGTGCTTTCTCTTCCTGTGGCCCTAAAGCAGAGCTTATGATTACAGGAAAAGTGTCACCTTCTCCCAGAAATGCATATTTCAGGGATGGTGGTAGTGGTTTGAGCTCGGGTTTAGGAGGTTTCTCCTCCTCCTGAGGAGTTTTCAGAGGTTCTTTTATTTCCTCTGGTTCCTCCAGATCAGGCTGAACATCTTTAAAAATGTCCTCTAGCTCTGATTCGAGACTCTCAGTTATATGGACCTCTTCCACCAGGGAGTCAATAATATCAACGCCCAAGCAGTCGTCTGATGTGTCTGGATGTTGCATAGCTTTGACAACATTCAACTTAAACTCATGATATCTTTCATGAACTTGGCATAAGAGGGTATTTGCTCAAGTGCCTCTGCAAACGGAATCTTTATTTCAAGATTGTCTTCCTCATGTGGATAGATCCACCAGCTGAGTAGTCTAGAGACATCTGAGCTCTTTCTGTAAGCCCATAATAGAAGATGTCTAGCTGAACCCACTCTGAAAACATCTCAAAGGGGCATTTTCTTAGCATCTCTCTGTATCTCTCGCAGGCATCATAAAGAGATTCATTATCTCCTTGTTTAAAGCCTTGGATGTCCTGCCTTAGCTGTGTCATCCATTTTGGAGGAAAGTATTGATTCAGGAATTCCTCTGTCAGCTGTTTCCATGTCTTTATGCTAGCTTTAGGTTGGTTATTTAACCACCTCTTGGCTTGGTCTTTTACAGCAAATGGAAATAGTAATAATCTGTAGACATCCTGATCTACTTTCTTATCATGTACTGTGTCAGCAATTTGTAAAAAATGTGCCAGAAACTCTGTAGGTTCTTCCTGTGGAAGACCGGAATACTGGAAACTTTGCTGCACCATGATAATGAGCTGAGGATTCAACTCAAAGTTACTGACTCCAATGGAGGGTATATTGATACAATAAATTTCGAAAATTTGTTTTAAAATAGAGAGAAAAGATATTTTTGAATTTAAAGAGGAAAGAGAAAAACAATAAGATAGCACAAGATTTAAAATTTTTAGATCTAATACTCCTTGTTTTCGAAAATTTTGGAGGGAAAACACCAAGGAACACCAAACTTAAAAATTTTAAGATCAAGACACAGGGAAAACTCAAGAATACTTTGAAGACTCACAAGAACACAAGAACATGAAGAAAGAACACCAAACTTAAAATTTTTAGCAAACCAAAATAAAATTTTCGAAAAACAAAGAAAAATCAACAAGAAAATACCAAACTTAATGTTTGGCACAAGATTTGATAGAAAAATTATTTTTGAAAAAGAAGATTTTGAAAAAAATATAAAAGATTCTGACCCAATTGCCAAGAACACAGACTAACGCTCTAGCCAACTGAGTTATAAATGTAACACTTGTTTTGGAGAAGTATTTTTAAATAACTAAGAATGAAAAATTTATTTTTTTTTTAAAACTAATGTTTTGAAAGGCACAAGAAAAACAAGAAAAATCACAAAACAAGAAAAACTAAAGATCAAACAAGAAAAAAAATTCAATTATAAAAATATAATTTTCGAAAAATTTTTTTTTGAAAGAAAAAAAAATAAAGATTCCAAAATTTTAACCAAAAACAATATTAGAAGACTCTAAACCAAAAAGAAAAATTTTTCCAAATCTAAGCAACAAGATTCACCGTCAGTTGTTCAAACTCAAACAGTCCCCGGCAACGGCGCCAAAAACTTGGTCACGAAATTGTGATCCCCGGCAACGGCGCCAAAAACTTGATGCACGAAATTGTGATCTCATGTTAACGGCGCTAAAAACTCTGTACGCACGTCTTAATAAATTGTTTTTCATTCACAACTTCGATACAACTAACCAGCAAGTGCACTGGGTCGTCCAAGTAATAAACCTTACGTGAGTAAGGGTCGATCACACGGAGATTGTTGGTATGAAGCAAGCTATGGTCACCTTATAAATCTTAGTCAGGCGGATATAAAATAGTTATGGAGTTTTCGAACATAAATAATAAAATAGAAAATAAGGATAGAAATACTTATGTAATTCATTGGTGAGAATTTCAGATAAGCGTATAGAGATGCATTTGTTCCTCTGAACCTCTGCTTTCCTGCTGTCTTCATCCAATCAATCTTACTCCTTTCCATGGCTGGCTTTATGTAAGGACATCACCATTGTCAATGGCTACTTTTCATCCTCTCTGGAAAATGGTCCAATACGCTGTCACTGCATGGCTAATCATCTGAGGCATCACCGTGGTCAATGGCTGCATCCTATCCTCTTGTGAAAATGGTCCAAATGCTCTGTCACAGCACGGCTAATCATCTGAGGTTCTCGATCATCCAAGAGATACTCATTCAATCTAAGGTAGAACGGAAGTGGTTGTCAGGCACGCGTTCATAGGGAATGATGATGATTGTCACGTTCATCACATTCAGGTTGAAGTGCGAATGAATATCTTAGAAGCGGAATAAGTTGAATTGAATAGAAAAATAGTAGTACTTTGCATTAATCTTTGAGGAACAACAGAGCTCCACACCTTAATCTGTGGAGTGCAGAAACTCTACCGTATGAAAAAACATAAGTGATAATGGTCCAGGCATGGCCAAATGGCCAGCCCCCATGAAAGTCTAAGATAGCATAAAACTGATCAAAGATGTCTAATACAATAGTAAAAAGTCCTATTTATAACAAACTAGCTACTAGGGTTTACAAAAGTAAGTAATTGATGCATAAATCCACTTCCGGGGCCCACTTGGTGTGTGCTTGGGCTAAGCTTGAAGTTTCCACGTGCAAAGGCTCTTTCTGGAGTTGAACGCCAGGTTGTAACGTGTTTCTGGCCTTTAACTCTGGTTTGTGACGTGTTTCTGGCGTTTAACTCCAGACAACAGCGTAGAACTGGCGTTCAACGCCCTTTTATGTCATCTAAACTCGGCCAAAGTATGTACTATTTTGAGTTCTGTAGCTCCAGAAAATCCACTTTGAGTGCAAGGAGGTCAGAATCCAACAGCATCAGCCTTCCTTCTTCAACCTCTGAATCTGATTTTTGCTCAAGTCCCTCAATTTTAGCCAGAAAATACCTGCAATCACAGAAAAATACACAAACTCATAGTAAAGTCCAGAAATGTGAATTTAACATAAAAACTAATGAAAACATCCCTAAAAGTAACTAGATTCTATTAAAAACATACTAAAAACAATGCCAAAAAGAGTATAAATTATCCGCTCATCACAACACCAAACTTAAATTGTTGCTTGTCCCCAAGCAACTAAAAATCAAATAGAATAAAAAGAAGAGAATATACTATAAATTCCAAACTATCAATGAAACATAGCTCCAATCAGAATGATTGGCATTTATAGCTCCAATCAACAAGGAGAATCAATAACACTATCTGAACTCTGAGTTCCTATAGATGCCAATCATTCTGAACCTCAATGGATAAAGTGAGATGCCAAAACTATTCAAGATGCAAAAAGCTACAAGTCCCGCTCATCTGATTGGAGCTATGTTTCATTGATAGTTTGGAATTTATAGTATATTCTCTTCTTTTTATCCTATTTAATTTTCAGTTGCTTGGAGACAAGCAACAATTTAGGTTTGGTGTTGTGATGAGCGGATAATTTATACACTTTTTGGCATTGTTTTTAGTATGTTTTTAGTAGAATCTAGTTACTTTTAGGGATGTTTTCATTAGTTTTTATGTTAAATTCACATTTCTAGACTTTACTATGAGTTTGTGTGTTTTTCTGTGATTTCAGGTATTTTCTGGCTGAAATTGAGGGACTTGAGCAAAAATCAGATTCAGAGGTAGAAGAAGGATTGCTGATGCTGTTGGATTCTGATCTTCCTGCACTCAAAGTGGATTTTCTGGAGCTACAGAACTCAAAATGGCGCGCTTTCAATTGCGTTGGAAAGTAGACATTCTGGGCTTTCCAGCAATATATAATAGTTCATACTTTGGCGAAGTTTAGACGACGTAAAAGGGCGTTGAACGCCAGTTATACGCTGCTGTCTGGAGTTAAACGCCAGAAACACGTCACAAACCAGAGTTGAACGCCAGAAATACGTTACAACCTGGCGTTCAACTCCAGAAAGAGCCTATGCACGTGTAACATTCAAGCTCAGCCCAAGCACAGACCAAGGGGGCCCCGGAAGTGGATTTATGCATCAATTACTTACTTCTGTAAACCCTAGCAGCTAGTTTATTATAAATAGGACTTTTTACTATTGTATTAAAAATCTTGGGATGTCTGGTTCTTAGATCAGAGGGGCTGGCCATTCGGCCATGCCTGAACCTTTCACTTATGTATTTTTAACGGTAGAGTTTCTACACTCCATAGATTAAGGTGTGGAGCTCTGCTGTTCCTCATGAATTAAGGCAAAGTACTACTGTTTTTCTATTCAATTCAACTTATTCCGCTTCCAAGATATTCATTCACACTTCAACCTGAATGTGATGAACGTGACAATCATCATCATTCCACCACGAACGCGTGCCTGACAACCACTTCCGTTCCACCTTAGATTGAATGAGTATCTCTTGGATCTCTTAATCAGAATCTTCGTGGTATAAGCTAGATTGATGGCGGCATTCATGAGAGTCCGAAAAGTCTAAACCTTGTCTGTGGTATTCTGAGTAGGACTCTGGGATTGAATGACCGTGACGAACTTCAAACTCGTGAGTGCTGGGCGTAGTGACAGACGCAAAAGGAGGGTGAATTCTATTCTAGTGTGATCGAGAACCTCAGATTATTAGCCGTGCTATGACAGAGCATTTGGACCATTTTCACAAGAGGATGGGATGCAGCCATTGACAAGGGTGATGCCTCCAGACGATTAGCCATGTAATGACAGCGCATCGGACCATTTTCCAGAGAGGATAAAAAGTAGCCATTGACAACGGTGATGTCCTTACATAAAGCCAGCCATGGAAAGGAGTAAGACTGATTGGATGAAGACAGCAGGAAAGCAGAGGTTCAGAGTAACGAAAGCATCTCTATACACTTATCTGAAATTCTCACCAATGATATACATAAGTGTTTTTATCCTTATTTTCTATCTATTTATTATTTATGTTCGAAAACTCCATAACTATTTTATATCTGCCTGACTGAGATTTACAAGGTGACCATAGCTTGCTTCATACCAACAATCTCCGTGGGATCGACCCTTACTCACGTAAGGTTTATTACTTGGACGACCTAGTGCACTTGCTGGTTAGTTGTATCGAAGTTGTGAATGAAAAACAATTTATTCAGACATGCGTACAGAGTTTTTGGCACTGTTGCCTGAGATCACAATTTCGTGCACCACTTGCCGAGTGTGTAACAAAGTTCTTTCAATCTCAGGATCAAACTCGGCTAAGCCAGAACTCGGTTGAGACTGAGTCATCAAGCTTGGGAGTCATAGCACATGTACAAAAGAAATCTAAACTACAACTAAGTATTGAAAGCAAGTAAACTATCTACACTATTCACATATTCACATAACCAATGTCAAGGCATATGTTGCAACCATTCCCCAGCAACGGCGCCAAAAATTTGATACGCGAACTACCATCGGTAAAGATTTTCACAAATGTTTCACATTGCAAGTATAACTCTCAATCGGCAAATAATCCTTGAATCAAATTTTAAGGAATTGGTTGTCACAAGTTCAACCCTAATAAAAGTAACCGAATTATTCAAACCTCGGGTCGTCTCACAAGGAATGGGCAAATATGTGCATCAACATTGGTTAGAATTCCGGGGTTGCAAGTCATGAGCAAGAAATTAAACTAAGAGACTTATCAAGGAAGAAAATCATAAAGTGCAAGAAACTAATTCAAGTAACTAAAGCAAGGCATGAGCAAATCCAAACTAATAAGAGAACATCCAATATAATTCTACTCTAAAACTAAACAAGTAACTATAACTAGAATTAAGCAATTGAATTTTTTGGGTTTTCAAATATGAATAATAAAAGCGACTCTTGGCTAGGCATAGGAATTGGGATCACTATCCTTGTCTAATAACCATATCTTGACAATTATGAGGAACCAAACTCACTAAGTATATCTCTAAGAGCTTTAAGTACGTAATATTTACTCCTAAGCTTAAGGTACGTCAAGTGGCTTGATCAATCTCAACTCATAGATCCCAATCCAACTACCCATTGACTTAGTAGTGGATTAGTGTCAATGGGTATCAACTTGACCACTAAGGGTTCTCAAATCATCAAACCAATTAGACCCAATGACTCAAGTTTACCCAATTCCCTTAACCTAGGCCAAGAGTAAAGAAAACTACTCCATGATCAAAGGAAACATTTCATCAAACACATGGTAAGCATTAATACAAGACATATTCAAAAGGCAATTAGATTGAAATTAAAAGGTACCCACTAACAATTATCAATAGAAAATCACTCAAATAACACTATTAATCATGGAAAACATCAATGTAACATTAACAATTTAAGATCCACAAGATTCACAAAATGGGTAGAAAATGGAAAATGACAAGAAAACATAAATATAACATAAGATCTAAACAAAATTATACTAAGGAATTTAAATTAAGTAATCAAAATTAGAAATCAACAAAACCCAATTAAGAATTCAGCAAAGGAAGATCAAATCAAACTAGATCTAGAGAGGAACAAAGGTTTCTCTCTCTAGAAGAACAAAAAAACAAAAACTAGCTAAAATTATGTCTAAGTGTGTAATGAATGATCGCCCCTCCCCCTTTCCCCCTAGTGTTCCTGGGTCTTTTCCATGCAGAACCAGCTTGAATTTTGGCTTGTTGAGCCTCAGAAATCGCCAGGCACGATTTCTTTAATGAAGTCACGTGCAGCTCGTCACGCGTACGTGTCATGCTTTCTTTCTCTCTTCTACTTGTGCATGCTTTCTTTTACTCTTCTAGGCCATTCTTGCCCTATAAACTCTGAAATCACCCAACAAACACATCACCGCATTGAATGGTAATAAAAGAGGATCAAAATATGGCAATTTTAAGGCAAAAGAAGCATGTTTTCCATCATGAAGCAATATTAGGAAGAGAACACAAAACCATGCTATTTTATTGAATAAATGTGGGAAATGTTGACAAAACCCCTCAAATTATACACAATATAAATCACAAAATTGGGGTTTATTAGAGGTCTGAGGCAAGAGTATCCCGCTTGCATCGCTTCGGATCAATAGAGCGTACAAGTGCAAAACTGTGGACAGTAATCCGAGAACTATATCTCGGGGGTTCCCAATGATGATTCCAAAGGGCGACATCTCCATTGAGATGTGTCGGGTTGGTAGTTGAGCCGACAATGTGATATCACCGCCAGTAAGACAGGCATTTATCATATACAATTTCTATCTGTTTGTTTGCTTTGCTGACTTGTAATTGTATGCCTATTTATATAACTTGTCTGATTGCTACTTGAGTTACTTGCTTTATATGCTTTTACATGTGATTTAGTTGCATGGTATATAACTGTGATTTCTACTGGAATTGAGGAGGTTCGGAAGGCAGTGGCGATGGAATCGCATGGATGATAGGTTGGTGAAGGCTGTGGGACAACAGTTTTTGGTTAGAATAGAAATCCCTTAACATAGAGTACCCTATTCTTTTATGTTGACATTTATATACCATGCTTTATTGTTTTAGTACACCTTAAGATTGAAATCTTGTGAGGGATATGAAGTCTAGGATTGCCTTTGGCGTCCCGGGGTCTTATATCCTACATCACTGGACACTGTTACCATACTGAGAACCTCCAGTTCTCATACCATATTTCTGTTGTATTTTTCAGATGCAGGTCATAACCCACCATGGTGAGTTGCTTGGATGGTGACAGAAGCGGAGGATCCGGATACCTTTTTGGAGTCTTTTGTTTATTTTGTTTATACATCTCTCACTTTTGTATTTTGTTTTTGCCTAGAGGCTTGTATTTGAGAGAACAAAACTTGTATAAGCTGTTTTTACTATCTGGTTTCTGTATGGTCTATATATAGCTAGCCGGCTTAAACTCCGCTAGTCGTGGCTAGATTCTTATGATATTACACTATTATACTATGATATTTTGTTATATTGTATATGTTTCTTGTGCTTTAAGTTAGAAGCTTCTTTAGTAAGTTTTGTGCTTTTTAAATTCTATTTTTGAGCTATCTCCTTCATCGGCCTTCTAGATTATACTATTCTTTATATATATATATTATGTATGAGCTTAGAACTGTCGTAATCTCTGATTAACCTTTGCTTTACGACGCGAGGTAAAGCTTAGGCTAATTAGGGTGTTACATGCACAGTTCCTACACACCACGCGTACAACTTTCTGTCCGGACTGTGCGATGGCACAGTGCCAGCATAAAAAATTCATGATCCAGGTTTATGGGGCGACGCATACGCGTGAGAAGGGTTGTACATCCCGCATCATGCCAGCACGGTCCTTGCACAACTTTTTGTTTGGACTGTACGATGGCATAGTCCACACACAATCTTGGCACGTCCTGATTTTGGGGGTCACGCCTACCCGTGGGTTAGGCGTACGCGTGATAGACCTCTCTTTCTTTTTTTTTTAACAAAACTTAAAAACTAAACACCAATGCACAACTAGATTTAACTATGCAACTCAAACAAAAATGTAATTTAAAATAAGATTCAATTCAAAATAAGTAATCCTACACTTAATTCACAAAGCTAACCAAACAAGCTATAACATGTAAGGCAATATATATGATGCCTATGCATCTTTGTATAGTTTCACAAGCCATTTTCTATAGTTTTTACTTGGTTTCATGCATTATCTTCATCAATAAGCAAGTATTTAGATGAGTTATGTATGCATGCCTTGATTCATCAAACATAAGTGAATTATAATCATTTTCATTAGATTTATACAAGAACTACTTGATGTATTGAATGATGCATTATCTAGTGATTATGGCAAAGCTTTGATGCACTTGTTTGATGGATGATAGGCAAGAAGAAGCAGAAAAAAAGCAGAGAGGCTGTGGCGTTAGTAGCCAAGTTAGCACACTAACGCCATGGTTAATGCTGGCTCAATGAAGAGGTGCTGGCGTTAGAGCCCAAGTTAGCCTACTAATGCCAGTGCTAACGTGATCTATGACACCTTCACGCCATAAGCACATGGTTAGAGACAGCTTGATTTAGCTGCTTAGGCCAGGATTTTATTCCTTTGGGCCCTCCTATCCATTAATGCTCAAAACCTTGGGTCCATTTACCCTTGCCTTTTGGTTTAAAGGATTTATAGCTTTTTCAATTTACCCTCCTTTTCCTGCATTTTTGGGCAGTAATGAATTTTTTTACTTTTAATTTTATTTTTTTTCTTTTCGCCAATTTTCTTTCTTTTTCGCATGCATATTATATTTTTATTTTTGCAACATGCATTTTTTTTTTTTTTTACTTTTTGCTGCTTTTTCTTGCTTCAAGAATCAATTTTTAGATTTTTCATATTATCAATAATATTTTTCCTTTTTTCTTATTTTTTCAAGAGCCAACATTCTAAAATTTCAATTTCAAATATGCACTGTTCATTCATACATTCAGAAAATAAAAGCAAATGACCCCACATCAAGCTAATTAAACCAATCTTATTTTAAACTTGAAATTCATGCATCTCTCGGCTCTTTTTAATAAAAATTTTTTTCATTTTAGCAAGGTGAGAGGCATATGGAATATTTTACAACTTTAAGACATCAATGCAAATGATCATACAACTTAGAACAAGAGAACAGATAAATAAACAAACAGAAAATAGAAAAATAACAGAAAATAGGTGTAAAGAGAACAAATCCACCTTTAAGGGTGGCGTCTGGTGCTCCTCCTTGAGGATCCAATGTGCTGCTTGATCTCTTGTATGTCATCCCATTGTCTTTGTTGCTCTTCCCTCATAACCCTTTGGTCTCCCTAAATGGCTCTTTGATCTTCTCTGATTTCATTGAGGGTGGGATGCTCTATTTTCAATTGCTCCATATTAGTGCTCAATTTTCCAAGAGAAGTTTGCCATTGATCCCAATAGCTTTGGGGAGGAAAATACATCCCTTGAGGCATCTCAGGGATCTCATACTGAGGTGGATGCACAGGTTCTTGTGCATGCTCTCTAGTTTGCTCCATTCGCTTCTTAATGATGGGCTTATCCTTCCCAATGGAGATATCTCCATGTATAAGAATTCCAACTGAATTGCATAAGTGACAGATGAGGTGTGGGAATGCTAATCTTCCATTGGTGTGAGACTTCTCAGCTACCTTGTACAGTTCTTGATGAAGCACCTCATGATCTTCACCTCAACTCCAATCATGATGCAATGAATCATGATGACTCTGTCAACAGTCACTTCTGACTGGTTGCTAGTAGGGATGATGGATCTTTGGATGAACTCCAACCATCCTCTAGCTATGGGCTTTAGGTCAACCCTTTTTAACTGAATGGCCTTGACTTGAGAATCCTTTTTCCACTATGCACCTTCTACACAGATATCTGAGAGTACTTGATCCAATCTCTAATCATGGTTGACTCTCCTAGTGTAAGGATGAAGGTCTCCTTGTAATAGAGGCATGTTGAATGCCAACCTCGCACTTTCTGGGTTGAAATCTAAGATTCTTCCTCGAACCATGGTGATCCAATTCCTTGGATTTGGGTTCACACTAGTATCATGGTTTTTGGTAACCCATGCATTAGCATAGAACTCTGGCACCATGAGAATCCCAACCTCTTAGATGGAATTGGTTAGGACTTCCCAACCTCTGCTCTGGATCTCTCTTCAGATTACTGGATACTCATTCTTCTTGAACATGAAAGGGACCTCAGGGATCACTTTTTTCTCAGCCACTACTTTATAGAAGTGGTCTTGGTGAGCTTTGGTGATGAATCTCTCCATCACTTAAGATTTAGAGGGATTGACTACTGCCTTTTCTTTCCTCTTCTTAGAGAAGTCTCCAACCCTGGGTGCCATGATTGGTAATGGACAGAAAAAAAGCTATGCTTTTCCAAGACCAAACATAAAACCTTGCTCGTCCTCGAGCAAAATAGAAGAATTGAGAAGAAGAAGAAGAAGAAGAAAATAGAGAGAGCAAAAGGGAGAGAGAGGGCTCAGCCTTATGGGGTGGAGAAGGTATGAGAGGTGTGTGTATGAAGGGTGATAGAGAGGGGTATTTATAGGAGTGGGTAGGGCTTGGGTCCGGCCATAGGGTAGGTTTGGGTGGTAAATTTGATTTTTAAAGTGGGTGGGGTAGGTGGGAGTTATGATGTTTTGGGGAAATGAAATGAATGTGATTGGGCTAGGGTTTTTGGGAAAGTGTGTATGGGGAAGTGGGAAAGTAAGTGGGGTTAAGTGGGGTAGGTAGGGTAGGTGAAGATTCTGTGGGTGATAAACCCTAATTTTGTGGTTTATCTTGTGCTTATTTTAGGGGATTTTATCACCTTTTTCCACATTTATTCAATGAAATAGCATGGTTTGTAATTCAACCTTAAATTGTGCTTAAGTGTAAAAACATGCTTTTTAGGCCCTTAAATTGGTGATTTTAATTCACTTTAATACCATTCGATGCCTTTATGTGTTTGTTGAGTGATTTCAGGTTCATAAGGCAAGTATTGGATGGAAGAAATGAAGAGAAAAGCATACAAAGTGGAGAATGCATGAGGAAATAAGGATTTGGAGTACATCAATCCACGCGCACGCACAGCAGACGCGCACGCGTGGAAATGAAGTTGCATGACGACGCGTACGTGTACATGACGCGTACGCGTGGATAGGAAAATCGCCAAGCGACGCGCATGCGTGACCCACGCGTACGCGTCGATTCTCGCACGTGACTCACTTAAAGGCAAAATGCTGGGGGCGATTTCTGAGCTGTCCAGGCCCAAATCCAACTTGTTTCTGAGGGTATTTAATGCAAAATTGAAGATTGAGCAAAGGGGGGAGCACTTAGCTATAGAATAGCATCATGTAGTTTAGTTTCTAGAGAGTGAAGCTCCCTCTTCTCTCTAGAATTAAGGTTCTTAGGCTTATTTCCATCTTAGATCTAGGTTTTGATTATTGTCCTCATCTTGTTTTCTTTACAATTTCATGCTTCTACACTTTGATTTTCTTAGTTTTCATGTTAATTTCCCTTTTATGCCTCTTTTATGTCAATGAACTCTTGTTGGATTTGAATCTCTTTTGATGCAATTTAATGTTGATATTCTTTTATTGGTGATTTGAGTTATGATCTTGCTTCCCTTGCAATTGGTAGTTAGTAGATTTTATTGATTCTTGCAATTTATGATGTTTATGTTTATTGCACTCTAGATGTTTGATGAAATGTTTTCTCTAGTTTTTTAGTAGTTTTCTTGACTCTTGGCCTAGGCTAAGGGAATTGAGTAACCTTGAGTCATTGGGTCTCATTGAATTGGTGATTTGAGAACCCTTGGTGATCAATTTGATACCCATTGACACTAACCCACTACTAATCTAATTAGTAGATAGGTTGGGACTTATGAGTTGATGTGATCAAACCTATTTGACGTACTTCAAGCTTAGGAGTAGACCTTACGTACTTAAGGCTTTTGGAAGTAGACTTAATGGGTTGGTCCCTCATAATTATCAATATTTGGTTTGTTAATAAGGATGGTAATCTCAATTATCTATGTCTAGCCAAGAGTTCTTTCCCATTTCTTTATTAATTCTTGTTGTTTAAATTCTTGCCCATTTAATTTCTTGCTCTTTTATTGTAACAACCCTAAATTTCGAGTATGCGAGATCTTTTCTGAAGCCACGGATTTCTCCGAAAGATCAGTAAAGGGAACACCTCTTCTGTATCATCAAGCATCTCAATCCTCATTGTCATTATATTATCCTTAACTCAGGACCTTATTTAAGACAAGCCCGACAATGCAATCGCGAAGAACCTAGTTTTTGAACCGTATCGGTTGGCAGTTTTGATTCTGATTTTCATAAATAGTCTCTGTTTTACGAACCGGACTTGATTCATGAGAGGAGAGAGATAATAGTATAATATTATCATTATATTAGTATTAGAAGATGCTTGAATGATATTATAAAGTTACCTGGTCTATTTTAGTTAAAAATAGGAAAATCGGCTTAACCGGGTTCACAGTTTACTGGTGCAGCTTAGCACCGGCACTCTCTGATGACTTTAGCAATGCTAAGGCCTCATTATACATGTTTTATTCTCATAATAAATATGTTACTAGTGTCATTTATGCTAGTAGCTCAGAAAATAATTTTTAGAGATGTTTTTACAAGTGTTTCGATACATCTAGTTTTAGTAGTTATACACCTGAGATATTTTAATATTATTTTAACCCACCTCCAAGCCAACCAATCACAACTCACCTTACACCCCAAGACACTCCAAGGCTGGTCATTTACTCCCTTTGGCCGAAAATAACAAGAGAGAAAAGAGAGAAACTTTCTTGAACACTTAATCTTCAAAGCTTGATTTCTTCTGAACCAAAACTCAAATCAAAACTCCGATTTCACCAAAATGATCCTCTCTTCTTCCTCTACATAAACATGTAACTTATCAAGGCTGGAAATAAGGTGAGATGGATGTTCCTTTCCCCTTTCAATTTGGTTTTCAAGGAAACATGCTTAAACCTGTGTTTTCTTGATGTTCTTCCTTAGGAATCATGCTTAACTTGACTTGTGGGCCAAGAAACGTGACTTTCCAGAAAGTCTAAGGTTATAAATCACCTCCTAACATGCTGAGGGAGATTTGGTTAGTTGAGAGTTTTTGGATTTAAAGTTGTTATTGATGTGATTTAGGAGGAAAAAGTGCTAAAGGACCACCTGAAAGTCTAACTGAATTAGGAGCAGCAAAACCAGGTAAGGTTTGACGAATTTAATCTTGATTGATTGTGTTTGAGTTGTGTGATTATCATATGGTTTGGCTGTGCTTGAAATTGATGATTTATATGAGTGATTCTTGTTGAAATTTTGGTAAAAATTTGATGAAATTTGATGATATTTAACTTTGAAATTATGTTCTTTATGGATGCTGGAAAAAACAAACCCTAGAGCTTAAATTGAGGTTCAATTTGTGTTAAAATCATGTAGAAAAGATGGGGTTTTAGTGGCTGGGAATTTTTTTTGAATTTTGGTAAAAATCGGTTGTTGAAAAGACTGAAAAACGGGTAAAAACAGAGAAAGAATCTGAAGAATTTACGAAGAACACGAAGAACACTTTGAGTGTGGTGAAGAACATTGAAGAACACCTTTTAGATCTTAAAAAGGGCAAGGTTGTAATTATTTTGGTGTTTGAGGGGTTATTTGGTAATTTTTGAAAGTTAAGGTGGTTAAAGTAGAAATATTAAAAGTTACCGGGGTAAAAAGTGAATTTTAATGGTTAAAAGGTAAAGGCAAGGTAATTTTCGATAATTTAATGATAAAATAATAAATAATAATAAAATATTAAATAATAATATTTAATTGAAATAATATTTTAATATAATAAAATAATGCGAAAAAGGCAGTTTTTTGTAAAAGCTTTAGAAAGATAACTTTAAGTGTAGAATCTCATAATTACCTTCATAAAACACTTAGGGAGTGGTAAGAACATATTAGTGAGGAAAAGATAAAAGAAAGATAAAAAGTTAAAGGAAAGATAAAAACCAAAGAAAAAGTCTGAAAAGTTTTAATGATAGAAAAATAGACAGAGATTAGTGAACGAACTAGGGCAACATAGTTAGTTCTTGAGTTCCGACTAGGGTTAGGTATTATATGAAAAGTTAAAATATTTCAGTATAGACTTAATGAACCTATACTTGGGACAGGCTAACTATTCATACCGAAATTTACATAAGCTTTAAATATATACATTAAGCAGAGAAACCAGAGCAGAGTAAAGAGATACAGAGAAAAAAGTAATCAGAACAGAGTAATAAGACAAAGAGAGAAGAGTAATATAATAAAGAGTTAAGCCTTGTGGCATGATATTCTATTGTATGTTTATCTGCTGTTTTTCCGTTGGCCCTAGAGGTCCTGTAGGCCAAAGTTCACCTACAGTAAGTTGTTATTCTGTAGGCCGAAGTTCACCTACAGTGAATATCAATTGTGTAGCTCAGGGTGTTACTTTTGTAGGCCGAAGTTCAGCTACAGAAAGTTGTTGTGTTGTGTTTATATTATTCCTGTAAGCCAAAGTTCACTTACAGGGGCACAATCTGTAAGCCAAAGTTCACTTACAGTGGTGTTATTTCTGTAGGCCGAAGTTCACCTACAAAAAGTTATTGTGTTGTGTTTATATTATTCCTCTAAGCCAAAGTTCACTTACAGGGGCACCATTTCTGTAAGTCGAAGTTCACTTACAGAGGTGTTATTTCTGTAGGTCGAAGTTCACCTACAGAAAGTTGTTGTGTTGTGTTTAGACTATTTCTGTAAGCCGAAGTTCACTTACGGGAGTGCTATTTTTGTAAGCCGAAGTTCACCTACAAAAAATAAGCCATATCTAGGACTAGTTCCTAGGTAATGTCGGGCTGCAGGGTTTGAATGTATGCTTTCTTTGTTTTCATTCTATTCTCTGTGTCTGTGTTTTGTTTTCTTGTATTCTTTTGTTTGTGTTTTGCTTTCTATTTGCTCTATTTAGCTGTTTCTTCTGTCTACTGCTTCTCGGTATTCTGCTATTTATCTACTAAACAACACGGAATTAAAGAACTTAACTAATAACCCCGACCCTACTAAGAACTCCCTAGTTCTTATCCCTTCTCTCTCCCTTCCCCCTTCAGATGGAAGCATGACTTCCCTTTCGTAATTCGTTGGCAATCATACGCAAAATAAGGATTCCGCTCTAGGTAGTCTTCTGAGTCTAGAGTGAACTCCGTTTCTATTTATATGTATGTACTGTGAGACCAGCCGATGTCTACACCCCGTTTGAACGTGAACTTTAACCTAAATCCTGTGTACGAGACTCCTGTTGTGTGGCTACTTCACGAGGTACCAGAGAGACATCCTATGGCAATGTCTGATCGTGTAGAGGAGTAGCAGATTATGTTTTACCTTTTAATGATGTCCCACCTGACTTGAGTTTTGAAGACCCAGAACGTACTTTCCCTCGCTTTAGTAGTTTAGAGGGACTAGGTGAGTATAGAGTCTAGGCTAGCCTAGGTGCCAGCTTAGGGACCTCTTGAACAGGTCAGGACCTGGGATGTTGTATGTATGTATATGTATATAGTTATTATCTAGCTATATCTAGGGGTGTTCTAACTAACAGTCTATATTCTAATAAAGGCTGAATCACCGAATGTTGTCAACTACTTGTGATATATTTATGTGTGGTGGTTTATAACTATTTTATCTGTTATTATTTGTGAATTGATTATAAATGATTCTGTTTATTAATTCAAACATTTTCAAAAAAAAGTACCTCGCTAACTAACTATGCTTTTAACAACGAATCAGGCTCATATAATAAATAATAGATAATAATTAGGATGACAAATTGGTAGCACTCAGTTTCTGGTATGTCCTAGGCGTACTGAAAATTGGGTCGTTACATTTATCAATCAAACCCTTGTTCTTCATAGCCAATAATTGACCACTTCATTGCAATTTCTTGTGAGATAACCCGGAGTCTAAATACTTCGGTTAATTTTCATTGGGGTTTGTACATGTGACAACCAATATTTTTTTTTGTATGTGAGGATTCTTTGTTGGTTTAGAACTTTACTTGCAACAAGATTTCAGTTGAGAAATTCTATATCAACTAAAATTCTCACATCAAAATGGCGCCATTGCCGGGAAATTGCAATGGTGCTTTGTTATTGGCTATTGTACATATTGTGAATAGCTTGATTTTTGGTTTGTCTGTTGGTTTTTGCTAGTTGTAAGACTTAGTTTTCTCTATTTCTTGTTATCTTTTGTCTTTATTTTCTCTTATCACTATGAATTCTCATCACTTTGGCTATGAGTGTGGTTCTAACTATGTTGTAGAAGATGGAAATTACAATGGTAATGTAACAACCCTGATTTTCAAGTACATGAGATCTTTTTTAAAAGTACGGATTTCTCCAGAAGATCAGTAAAGGGAACACCTCTGCTATATCATCAAGTATCTCAATCCAAAGAAAAAGTCTGTAAAAGTTTAACGACAGAAAAACAGACAGAGACTAGTGAACGAACTAGGGCAACTTAGTTAGTACTTGAGCTGTGACTAGGGTTAGGTATAATATGAAAAGTTAAACTGTTTCAGTATAGACTTAATGAACCTATACTTGGGACAGGCGAACTATTCATACCGAAATTTACATAAACTTTAAATACATACGTTAAGCAGAGAAATCAGAGCAGAGTAGAGAAACACAGAAAATAGAGTAACCAGAGTAAAGTAAAGAGATAAAGAGAAAAAGAGTAATATAGATACAGATGAAAAGAGTAATCAAAGAAGAGAAAAGAGATACAGAGAACAGAGTAATTAAAACAGAGTAAAGAGATACAGAGAACAGAGTAATTAAAACAGAGTAAAGAGATACAGAGAAAAGAGAAACCAGAACAGAGTAAAGAGATATAAAGGGAAGAGTAATATAATAAAGAGAAATTTATATATATTAGTTGCTTGATGCAACCCAGAGTTATATTTTCCTGCAGTAAGCAGAGGCTGTCTCAAATGAGCGGCTATTATTATATGCGCATTTATTTAGGAACGGAAAATCGTATTCGGGAAATCGGGATTACTCGTGACCGGATAAATGTCGGGATTGCGGGCAGCCAACCGACACATGAGCTCATGGCCTGCGCTAGGACTAGACATGCATCATTCTTGTCTGCGCATCATTCTCTGTTGCATTCCTTTCTATGTGATCTATTTCCTTATGTTTGTTTGCTTGTATACGTGGAGTTTGCTACTTATATGCTCGAGGGAGAAGCTGAGTACTGGTGGCAGGGGATACAGCGACTGCTACAACAGAATGAAAATGACATTCCTTAGGATATCTTTAGGGACGAAATTTTATATAAAGTATTTTCTGAGAGTAGCACGAGATGCTAAGGAGATGGAGCTTATGCAGTTGAAACAAGGGGATATGACTATTGCTAAATATGCTCGTAATTTCGATGACTTGTGTCATTTCGCTAAGATTTGTCAAGGGAACCCAGAAGACTTTGAGGAATGGAAACCACCGAGATGTCAGCCTTTTAACTCGCAATAATGGTAGTGACAATAACCGTGACATTGAATAAGGACATGAGAGTCAACCTCACCAAGCTCAAAGTGGTGTAGTATGCCCAACTTGTGGAAAGCATCATGGTAGTAGGCTTTGCCGGTTCAGAACAGGTTTATGTTACTACTGTAATAAGGAAGGACATCGGGCAAGAGACTGTCGAAAAAGAATGGTAGATGAGTCCGCTGGCAATACTATTTATCGCTCGAGGTAAAGTAAGGCAAGGCAATGGTAAACGAGCCCGTCAGGCTTACATAAACCCTGCATGTAAGCAATGCGGAAAAGAGCATACTAACAGGTCTTGCCAGTTTGGATCACCTAACTGCTGTGCTTGTGGAGAACTTGGACATATTGCCAAGGATTGTCCGAAGGGATTTACTCAAAATTCAGTTAGAACCCAGCAACAAGGACGAGTGTTTGCTATCACTATTGATGATGTTGTGCAATCGAACGCCCTCATTCAAGGTCAGGTTATGTCAAGAATCGATTTCTAACTGTACTGTATGATTCGGGTGCATCGCATTCTTCATTTCTCTAACTATTGCTAACGAGTTAGGATTATATTTCTTTAAATTGAATTTTTACTTGATTGTCCATACACCTGCATCCCAAAATGCTTTGACCAGTTTAGTGTGCCTGCAAGTACCATTCGCTATTAGGAATAAGACTTTTATACACGATCTAATCTGTTTACCTCTATGTGGTTTAGAAGTTATTTTAGGATTAGATTGGTTATCTAAGTATCATGTTTTCCTTGATTATTTTAAAAGAACTGCTGTTATTCCATCTGATAGTCTATGTACTAAACCATTTCTATCCCACACCTTATATCTGAATTCTGTAAGAGTTACCTTAGGCGGGAGTGATTGTGAGGGGTACGTTCTGTTAGCGGCTAGCTCGAATGATAGTGAATTAAGCTTAGAACGAATATGAATGATGAAGGAAGTTCCTGATGTTTTCTTGGACGACATACTTGAGTTTCCTCCTCAGCGAGAGATAGAATTCAGCATTGATCTAGTATCTGGAGCCGAACCGATTTCTATAGCACTGTACTGGATGTCACCATTGCTTGCAGAGCTGAAGAAGCTGTGAGATAGGATCGTAGTGGCCTATGGAGGTACAAGAAAAGAATTTGTGTGCCTAACTCTGGAGAATTGCGACAAAAGATTCTTGCTGAAGCTCACCAAAGTAGATTTTCTATGCATCCTGGAGTGACAAAGATGTATCGAGATTTGAAACAAATGTTCTGGTGGCCGGGCTTAAAGAAAGAAGTAGCCGATTATGTCTCAAAATGTTTAACCTGCCAGAAGATGAAGGTGGAACATCAGAAGCTGTCAGGAACCCTGCAACCCTTAGAAATACCACAATGGAAATGGGAGCAGATTTCTATGGATTTTGTCACAGGATTGCCAAGGACCTCAACTGGACACGATACCATTTGGGTAATTGTGGACAGGTTGACAAAGTCAGCGCACTTCCTTCTGATTCGAGTTGATTATACTTTAGAAAGGCTGGAACAATTATATATTCAAGGAATCGTATGACTACATGGGATACCTTCATAAATTGTCTCAGATCGAGTTTTGAGGTTTACTACTGGATTTTGGGGAGCTTTCCAGAAAGCATTGGGAACAGAATTGCATATGAGTACAGCATACCATCCTCAGACAGACGGACAATCAGAGCGGACAATCCAGACATTGGAAGACATGCTAAGATCTTGTGTGATGGATAACCAAGGCAGTTGGGATAGGTATTTGCCATTGGTCGAGTTCATCTACAACAACAGTTACCAACAAAGTATCGGGATGGCACCATATGAAGCTCTCTACGGAAGGAGATGTCAAACACCATTGTGTTGGAATGACGACGGAGAAGCTAGTGTCTTATATCCAGACTTAGTGTAAGAAACTACTGAGGAGATAAAGGAGATTTGTCGGAAGATCCAGACAGCACAAAGCCGTCAAAAGAGCTATGCCGATAATAGACGTAGACCCTTAGAGTCTAGTGACGGAAACCGTGTCTTTCTAGAAGTAACCTCGATTACTGGGATAGGTAGAGCCCTTAAGACTAAAAAGCTTAACCCACGATACATAGAACCTTTCCAAATACTTAAAAGAGTCGGTCTAGTAGTTTATCAAATATTCCTTCCTCCTTATTTATCAAACCTTCATGATGTTTTTCATGTCTCGCAACTTAAGAAATATATTCCCGACAAGAGTCACGTTTTACAACCAGAGACAGTACAGTTATGAAATAATTTGACATATCAAGCATCACCGGTTCAAATCGTAGAAAAAAGTGATAAGCAGCTAAGAGGCAAAGTTGTTCGCTTAGTCAAAGTAGCATGGGAACCATCTCTTCCTAACATACTGAGTGAGATTTGGTCAGTTGAGAGTTTTTGGATTTAAAGTTGTTCTTGATGTGATTTAGGAGGAAAAAGTGCTTCAGGACCACCTGAAAGTTTAACCGGATTTGGAGCAGCAAATCAAGGTAGGGATTGATGAATTTAATCTTGATTGATTGTGTTTGAGTTGTGTGATTATGACATGGTTTGGTTATGCTTGAAATTGATTGTTTATATGAGTAATTCTTGTTGAAATTTTGGTGAAAATTTGATGAAATTTGATGATATTCAACTTTGAATTTGTGTTCTTCATGGCTGCTGGAAAAACGAACCCTAGAGCTTAAATTGGGGTTCAATTTGTGTTAAAATCATGTAAGAAAAGATGGGGTTTTAGTGGCTGCAATTTTATTTTGAATTTTGGTAAAAATCGGTTGCTGAAAACACTGAAAAACGGGTAAAAACAGAGAAAGAATCTGAAGAATTTGTGAAGAACATGAAGAACACTTTGAGTGTGGTGAAGAACAATGAAGAACACCTTTT
>NC_029788.2:50134496-50182163 GCF_000816755.2 Arachis ipaensis
TAAAAAGTAAAAAGTTAAAGAAAAGATAAAAACCAAAGAAAAAGTCTGTAAAAGTTTAACGACAGAAAAACAGACAGAGACTAGTGAACGAACTAGGGCAACTTAGTTAGTACTTGAGCTGCGACTAGGGTTAGGTATAATATGAAAAGTTAAACTGTTTCAGTATAGACTTAATGAACCTATACTTGGGACAGGCGAGTAAAATACACCACGCAAATTAACTACGCGTTTAACAACGAATCAGGCTCATATGATAAATAATAGATAATAATTAGGAAGACAAATTGGTAGCGCTCAGTTTCCGGTATGATCTAGACATATTGAAAATTGGGTCGTTACAATTTGGTATCAGAGCAGTTCGTTCCCAGTAGAGCCTGGGGAGTGGACTGACTATGCTTCATTGAATGTGGAGAAGCAACCAAAGAGCTTAGTGAGGGAGTGAACTTGAAGCTCCAAGGTGAAGAAGAGGAGTTAAAGTAAGAAATACAACAAGAGGAGGAGGTAGAGATTATTGAACAAGAGGAAGTAGTGGTTGGAGCCTTAGGATATATTGAGTACATAGAGGAATCACAAACTGAAGAGCCTTCTTCCATGGAGTTTGAAGTTGATGTTGAGGAGGAGAGTGCACAACCTCCAAGGCACAATGTGATTGAAGAATTGGAAGAAGTGTCCCAAGTAATAGGCCCTCCTATTTATGATGATCCCATACCAACATATGATCCTTTTGAGCTTGAAGAATCTTTTCCCACTATGCTCGGAATTGATGAGGAGGTAGACTTCACTTAACCTCCTATTTATGATTTGAGTGATGGGGAAGAGCTTGAAGAAATTGGTGAAGAAGAGCTTGAACTTGAGGAGGCTTGGCAAGTGGTGGAAGCCTCTAGAAGATGATGGACGGGAGTGGAACGTGCTTTGTCAAGATCGTTGGGAGCTCCTCCAACTAGGTTGTCATCCAATCCTTTATTTGAGTGGGTAAAACTTCTAACTCTTAGCTTTATTATCTCACTTGAATTTGGTTTGCTTGAGACGGATTGCCAACTTAGGGCACTTTGCGGAATTAAGCGTAAGCGGAGGATGTTTAGTGGTTGGCATTGTAAGTCTAGGCTCATTATGGTTGAAGCTTCAACGAGAAAGGGTTGGACTAGTGCTCAATTGGATGGGTCTAGGAGGATAGTTTAGTGCCTTGGTGAGAACTCATTTTGCTTGCTACCCGGGGGAACTCACCATGATCAACTCAAAGACGGGTATGAGAATAAGGTGTGGGATCCCAACTTAAAAGAGAAGGATCAAATTTGGGAGCCCATGGTTTGTGAGGAACTCCATCAAGGCTTGGAGTTATTAACTATGTATGATGAAGCACAATGGAAGTCCAAGCATTAGTGGATGTTCAAGGATGGATTCAAGCACAAGCCACCTTGATGAGGAGCTCCCCATAAGTCCAACTTAAGGACAATAAACAAAAGTTCTAGGTGGGAGACACCCCACCATGGTAAACTCTTTTCATTTTCTCTTTTGTAAATATTAGTAAAATAGTTTAATTCCTTGTTTTGATTGCTTATTTGAGTTTATTTGGGAGTCTAGTAGGTTAAATAAGGTTTTATGATGTTTTGGTAGTTGTTTGGAGGCTTGGAATGCTTGGATTGGTGCAAGAACAAGGACAAACTTTAAAAAATAGGGCACCAATCCACGCATACGCGTGCTTCATGCGTACGTGTGACTCAAGCATTTTCGACCATCCACACGCACGCGTCATCCACGCGTACGCGTGGATACAAAAGTTTCATCTCCAAGCCATTTTTCCGAGAGTTGTGCCTGCACTGTGTGCGCACTATGCCTTTTGCGCAAAGTCGGTCACGCGTACGCGCAGCTCACGCGTACGTGTCGCTCTCGAAATATCCCATCGACGCGCACGCGTGCCTTACGCGTACGTGTCGCTCCCATTCCACCATTCAATGCGCACGCGTCACTGACGCGCACGCGTGGTCTCCCCTGCATCAACCATCTTCTTTTCTTCCCTTCTGCCATTTCTTTCCTTCTTCTCTCTTTTCTCCTTTTCTTTCCACCCTTCAGACATCATCCAACACTACCAAACACCATGTAACACCATTTCTTTTAGTTAGTTAGTTACTTTAATTTTTTTTTTGGTTTTATTTTCCATTATAAGTGTCAGATTACTAATCTTGTTTACTGTTTAATGCTGCTGATTACTAATAGGATGTTAGCTTAACATCAATTTTGTTTATATCCATTGTTGGATTCTTTGTTGAGGTTATATTTAGTTACTTGGTTTGGGACTTTTCATGCCTAATGTTTTTGAATACCAAGTACATGTTATATTGCCTTCATGCATCTTAAATCTTTTGAATTACATGTTTTGGCCACCATGCATTCATCATCTGTTGTTAGGGAATTGTATATTGTCAATGCATTTTTTTAAGGTGTTGCTTATTCATGATTGACCCTTATTCATATCACCTGTTTTCATGCATTGAGATTGTGGAATTGTGAAATTGGATCGAAAGCTTACCTAGTGACATATTTTTGAGCTTTCTAAGCTTTATGGACCATGCTTGCTATGTGATTGATTTTTTACTTCTATATTCTTTTTCCTAAGTTCCATAGCATCCATGTGTTTCACCTCTATGTCACTTAGGTGCTGCAACAACTTCAATAGGTGTCAGTGATTGTTGTGTTAGTTTCATATACCATTTTGTTCACTAAGTTTACTTACACATCAATCAATGTCGATTCCGTATCCATTTCATAATTGCTTGATTCTTGCTTGAATGCTTTTATGCTTCTTCACTACTTGTTTGGTTGCCTTAACGTACAAGTATTTTGAAGTATCTCAAGCACACTAGAATGAGTGAAGTGTATGCTTTCTTTTGTGCCCTTGTGACATAACTTTTTATACTAGTGTGTGTGTGTTCTAAACCGTGCGCAATTTTAGAGCCCACACACTTATTTTTCATCAATGTCACACCAATTCACTCACTCAATTCTAGTGATTTACCTTATTCCAACAATTCATGATTCCTTGCTTTTGTATTTTCTCATCTTACGGTGTGTATTTTGTTTTTCATGATTGGTGTACCATAAGCAAAAATGGAAGCGGAGGAAGAACACGCAGCAACCAGTTGACCTACCAGCTGAAGGTGGCAACTCGGAGAGTCGCCGTACCCCCTTGCTCATCTTTGAGTGCACTGAGGACGGTGCAAACTTTTAAGTGTGGGGAGGTCGTCCAACCAGTCGGCGCTTTTGGGTGACGAGTTTCTAATCCCAATACTTTTGCATTTCAATTTTTCTAGGTCTTTTAGGATTTTTAGTTACATTTTCTTGTTTCGCATACATATACACAATAAGCTTAGTCAAAAGGATGAAATTTTTCAAGGATTTTATCTATAGGGCACCCCAATTGATTGAAAAAAAATTTTTTAGAACTTGCTTGAGCTACATATTGTGGAACATGATTTTTGAGCTAAGAACACAAGCATGTGAGTTTTGAGCTTTAGTTGTGTGGTTACATCATATATAACCACTTATTTTCATTCTTGTGTTCATTATTCTCTTCCTATGATTGTAATCCTTAATTTGTTTGATTCCTTATATCCATTCTTTTTTGTATACATGTATTTATATGATTGAGGCCATTGTTTAAATAGCTCACTTACCCCAAATAGCCTACCTTTTATCTTCCATTGTTAGCCAATTTTGAGCCTATGCTTAACCCATTTGTTCTTAATTGTAGCACATTACAAACCTAAGTGAAAGACAATAAATGTCCCTTGTTTGGATCTTTGATTAGCTTAGGCTAGTGAGAGTTTTCATCATTTGATTTTGGGAAAGTTGAGAACATTGAGTAGAGATAAAAGTATATTTTGTAGTTTTGTTGAAAAATCTTAGGAATTGGGTTCATACTCATGTATTAATCATGTGTAAACCATATGCATTGATGTTCTTATATATATTTTAGTTTGAAAAGAAAAAAATTATAAAAAAAAGACGAAATAGAAAAAGAAAGAAAAAGAATTGCAATAAAAAGGGAACAAAAATGCCCCAAAGTTCAAAGCTCAATAAAAAAAATCAATGCATATGTGTGGTGATCAAAAGAGAATGCATGAGTGTGTGAAAAAGTGAAGAATGGGTAGTTAGGTTTGTTTAGAATTGTATAGGTTTTTATAGGTTAGGTGGGAAGTTTAAGTTAATCAAAGATTCAAATTTCTAGCCCACTTGACCATATGCATCCTACCTTGACCCTAGCCCCATTACAACCTATGGGAAGTCCTCATGATATTTGTATGTATGCATGAAGTAATTATTGATTGTTAGATGAAAAACAAATCTTAGAAAGCATGATTTGGGGAGAATTGACTGAATCAACCCTATACACTTGAGTGCCTAGAGCGGATACACATCCGGTGAGGGTTCGATCGCTCAATTACATGTTTCCACCCATGATCATCTTTTCTTGCAAGTTTGTAAAATCTTTCAATGATTCAATTCAATTGTGGGTTTGCTTTGATTGCTATTGCTTTATCCCTCGTACTTGTACATGTATTCTTGGAAATTGATTTGTTTTGACCAAGTAGATGCATTCATGTAGATAGATTGCATGTAGGTAGATTGCATATAGATAGGTTGCATGTAGTTAGTTTGCATTGAATAAATGTTGATACCCTTTACTTCTTTCTTAATTTTAGTATGAGGACATGCTTAGTTTAAGTATGGGAGCTCTATTGTAATTCAAATGAATTAATAAAATTCTTCTTCTTCTCAATCCACTTGTTGTAGCTAAGGGAAAACTTCTATGCTTAATAGATCTATTCACTACCGGAAGGGGATTTAGATCTACTTGAACCTCTATGTGAGCCTTGAGAGAGGGATCATAGAATTTAGTTTGTTAATAGATCTATTCTCTACTGGAAGGTGGTTTAGAACTACTTGAATCCTCATGTGAGCCTTGGAAAAGGGATCATGGAATTCGTTTGAAGCTCTTTCCTTCACAACTCTCTTGATCAATAAATTCCTGGTTTGAATTGAGATCCTGAGAACTTTTGTGGCTTATGGATTAGAGAATTGAACTTAACCTCTTCTCATGAACAATTAGATCAAGGAATTTGCAATTGATTGTGTTAAGAGAAATTGAGTCGCCAAGAAATTGGGATTCAGTTACTACAATCTGCCATAGATCTACTTCATATGATTAAGAATAAAGTTGAGACCCATTGGTTCATGGTGGATTATGGTATCTCTAATCCCTAATGAATCATACCCATTATCTTTCTTTCACTCAATTGCTTTGGATTTCTTGTTTTCTTTGATTTCTAGCACCCAGAACCCATTTATATTTCATGCAAATTACTTTTCATAGTCATTTACATTCTTGTTTTTACTTCTTCCCATTTAATTTTCAGTTCTTTAGTTTCTTGTCATTTATGTTTCCGCCATTTACATTTTACAATTTACTTTCAGCTCTTTATTCTTCAGCAATTTACATTCAGTATAGTTACTTCCTTTGTCAATTACATTCTGTTTGTTCAATTACATTAAAATCATCAAATATTAGCTTGACCAAATAAATTACCTAACTAAAGTTGCTTAATCCATCAATCCCTGTGGGATCGACCTCACTCAAAAGTGAGTTATTACTTGGCGATTCGGTATACTTGCCGAAGGAATTTGTGTTATGTAAATTTCCAGTCATCAAGTTTTTGGCGCCGTTGCCAGGGATTAATTCAAATTAACAATGATTAAGTGGGTGATAGTCTAGATTAAGCACTTTACTTTTGTTTTGTTTTAAGCATGCTAACTGTTTGACACATTGTGTCGGCTAATTCTAACACACACTCTAGCAATAGAGTGTTCACTTTTCCTTTGGTTAGTCTTTGTGTTGTGTATGCCAGGAGGAAAAAAGGCATGATCAACCCAAAGAAGAAATGCTCGAGCTCGATTTCCTCAAAAGGGTTGAAGTCTAAAGGATATGACCTTAAGGGAAAAGTCGAGCTCAAGCAGGGGCACTGTTCATATCCTAGGTCGAGCTATCCGATGCGGACTGATTGAAGACAAAGTGACCGACCTCTTCAGGTCAGGTCCCCAACCTCTTCTTTAAAAAAGCTCGGCCAAATCGACATAAGAAGCCCAAGAAGGCCCAAAAGAAGGGACACAACCCAATCTAAAGGTAGCCAAAGGCTAGAAAGATAAAGGCGGTTCCCCTTAAAAGATAAAATGACTTCATGATGAGGGAAAAACAATTCCACACAAACTTCATCAGCAAGTGAACCGGGTCGCATCAAGTAGTACTTACTCACAAGAGTGAGGTTGATCCCACAGGGATTTATGGATTGAGCAATTTTAGTTAGATGATGAATGTAGTTAAGCGAATATTTGATGATTGAGTGATTTTGATTAATAGAAGTAAAATTGCAAGAAAATAAAAGTGCAGAAAGTAAATTGGGCAGAAAAGTAAAGTGCAGAAGAGGTAAAGTGCAAAAACTTAGAGTGCAAGAAAGTAAAAGAGCTGAAACTTAAATTGCAAGAAAAGTAAATAACTGAAACTTAAAGTGCAAGAAACTTAAATTACTGAATGTAAATTGACAGGAAGCTTAAATTTCATCAAGAATAAAGGGATTTGGGTATTGGGATTCAAATTTGAACTAGAAAATGTAAATTAAAATAAATCAGAGAACTATGAGATGCAGATTTAGATCTGGATCTCAGTAGCAAAAACAGAAATAGAGAATTGCTTGAAGAAACAAACAGCAAGAAAACTTAGCTCAATTGTGAAATTATAATAGAAAAATTAAAAAGTGCAGAAGAGCAGCAAGATCAGAAGGCAGATCTAGATCTCAATTGCTCTCTTGAACAAGTAGAAAAGAAATTTGCAGAATAAATGAAAATGAAAACAGAAAAAAAAATTCAGATCCAACTTTCAATTCTTAGAAGAACAAAATGGAAATGTAAAAGATGATCCTAAGATGAAGAATTTCAATGGGATTCTCCAATCTCAGTTCAAAACCCAAAATAGAAAGTAGAAGTTACAGAAGAAAGAACAAACAGAAAGAAAATAGATCCAATCCCAATTCCGAAATTCAAACGAAAGGAAAATTA
The DNA here is from genome assembly GCF_000816755.2 of Arachis ipaensis. NCBI lineage: Eukaryota > Viridiplantae > Streptophyta > Magnoliopsida > Fabales > Fabaceae > Arachis > Arachis ipaensis. Next base: position 50,141,604 of record NC_029788.2, read on the forward strand.
AAAGTGAAAAGACTAAAATGAGCTAAAGGTCCTTTACAAATTAAATTTTATCCTATTTATACACTTTCTATTTTGGTCTTCAAAATTTAGAATGGGCCTTTGGCCTTGGACTCGAAGGAGAGTGGATTCGGATGGCTTGGTTCAAGTGGCATGGGTCAGGGTGGAGTTGGCCAGCTCCCAGGGAAGCGCTCCGTTCACTTAAGTGAACGCTACGTTCACGGCTCCAAGCATGCTTCCTCACGTGCCACAATTGCCTTCCTATAGCGTTGTTGCTACGTTCACTCTTTGAACGTGGCTCTTGCTGAGTTTTCCTCCCCAAAGCTTGAAGCACGAAAATGTTGCCAAAAGTGAACGCTATGTTGCCTTCCTCGAGCGCTGGGTCTTGTTTGAGTGCCCCCTCTTCGAGCGCTATGTTCAAAACCTTGAACGCTACCTAGCTGAGCCTTCCTCCCCAAGGCATGAGAAGCACGAAAATGTTGCCAAAAAGGAATGCTACGCTCTGATTTTTGAACGCTACCCTTCCTTGGTTTGATGCGTGCCCAGCTTTCCTTGGTTCCAAGCCCGAAAACGTTCACTAAAGTGAACGTGGAGTTCACTTGCTTGAATGCTGCTTCTTGTGTGATTTGGTTGAGCGCTTCTTTCTTTTTGGGCGTTCACTCTTTGAACACTACGTTCATTCATTGAACGCTGCCTTTTGTTTCTCATTTCTTCACTTACAAGTAACCAAATAACTAATCAAAGTATCACCAACTTCACAAGGTCTTTGCATGTTTGATGAAATCAATTAATTCTAGCACAAAACCTATGATTTTTGTGTAAAATAAATGATGGTTGATTGATTAAACATAATCATGAAAATCCACTCTAATTACTTACATATTGTGCAAGAAAGTGCATAAAACCTAATGAAACTAATGAAAAAATGCTTGTAAAACTAGCATAAGATGGCTTGTCATCACATCACTAAAAGATAAGATAAGATAGCTAACTTATCTTATCTAGAAAGGTCAGCTCGCACTACTATAAATACACTAGAGCACCCAGGTATAACTTATACTCTGATTCTAAATAATACCTGCTTAAAGCCCATACTAACTTAAGCATCGGAGTCTCTTGCAGGTACCACCACCCTCCGGTGATAAAAGATCAGCAGCACCTCCAAAGTCAACAAGTCCGACCCAACAGTTCTTGCCACCACAGCAGATCTCATCCGAGATTGACCTTCAGTTTCAGGTAACCCTCAGAACATTGGTGCCGTTACCGGGGAACCTGGAAGTCATTCCATCATCATGGTGGACAATCTTGACAATGATTACAACTCCGGTTTGGAAGAAAGAACACCGCATAAGAACGCGGACATCACACCAAAGTATAGACCTCAACTGAACGGAGACAAGCATTCACCAAACACGGAAATCTTAGAGGCCCTACAATCTCAGCAGGATCATCTCAAACAACTCGAAAAAGAGGCCGAGCATCAACGAGAAGCTGAGAGGAACCTCCAGAGAGAAACTAGGTGACGCCGAGAGCTAGAAGACAACCTCCTAAAGCTCGAGGCTGATCTCAAAGCTAAAACCATTCAGTCCAATCATGACGACAGCTCCCACAAGGACCAAGATCCCTTCACCAAAGAGATCATGAAAGCTAAAGTTCCAAAGGGTTTTAAGGTTCCTGACATGACCCCGTACAACGGTACCTCAGATCCAAGCCATTATCTCAGCAATTTCAGAAGTAGGATGTATCTCACAGACGCCTCAGATGCCATCCGATGCAAAGCCTTCCCGACTACCTTAACAAAGATAGCAATAAAGTGGTTCGATAATTTGCCTCCTAGATCCATAATAAGTTTTGACGACCTAGCCAAAAAATTTCTTGTCAGATTCTCCATCCAGAAGGACAAAGCCAAACACGCCCCGAGCCTACTAGGAATTAAGCAATGAGATTGAGAAAGTCTTTGTAATTACATGGAAATATTCAACAAAGCATGTCTGGACATACAAAGTCTGCCAACAGAAGCAGCCATCATGGGTCTCATCGATGGCCTAAAAGAAGGACCTTTTAGTCACTCCATATCAAAAAGCATCCAACATCTCTGAACGAGGTACAAGAATGGGCAGAGAAGTATATTAACATGGAGGAGAATTCTCGATTAGGAGAAATCTCAAAACTTGGATTCTCCTATCCCTCTCGCGACAAGGATAAAGAGTCCAAGAAAAAAGAAGATCAACCCAGTGAGAAGCCCAGAAAATACCACGGTTACACCCCTCTTTGTGTGTCTCTTCTGAATGTTTACCGAGAAATATGCAATACTGAGAAGATCCCACCACCCCGCCCAATCAAAAGCAAAAAAGTGGGGAAATCGGACTGAGTACTGCGAATACCACCTAATTTATGGACACCCTACTAACGAATTCTTTGACATAAAAATGTCGTAGAGAAATTGGCAAGAAAAGGGCGACTAGATCGGTACTTAGTCAACAAAGCAGATGAACTAAGAAAAAGAAGAAGGGACGAAGAGGTCAGACGGGCTGAACGACCACCTCACACTCCTGAGAGATATGTTCATATGATAAATGGAGGATTCGCAGGAGGAGGGATCTCTAAATCGTCTCGCAAAAGAGACTTTAAAGAGGTATATCATGTTGAGGAAGGAGAGAGGTCAACCTACCTCCCCACTATTACCTTTACCCAAGAAAATGCAACGGGCATTATCTCGGGACATGATGATCCCATGGTCATTACCATCATATTGGCCAACGCTAATCTCCATAGAACACTGGTAGACCAAGAAAGCTACGCGGATATCTTGTTCAAATCCGCCTTTGACGAACTCGGTTTGTAAGATAAAGAGCTCAGAGCATATCCGAATAGCTTGTTCAGACTGGGAGATAATCCAATTCAACCACTCAAATATATCTCACTACATACAACCTTTGGAAACGGAAATCGGTCAAGGACACTCAACATAGACTACATCGTAGTCGACGTGAGCTCAGCTTACAACGCCCTAATAGGTCGGACAACATTGAACCAGCTCGCCGCAGTGGTCTCGACTCCACATCTCTGCATAAAGTTCCCAACTCCAAACGGGATCGCCATGATAATAGGAGACCAAAACATCGCACGATGTTGTTACAACGAAAGTCTAAACCTCAAAGGCAACCCCAAAAGAGAAGAAGTCAACACTATTGAACTCGGGGGAGTTCGAGCTCACGAGAAACTTCGTCCATAACAAAGGGAGAGTTAAAGGAATCTTTGATACAGTTCATAAAGGATAACGCCGACCTCTTTACATGGAAGGCCGCATACATGACAGGCATAGATCCGAAACTAATGTGCCACAAACTAGCGGTATACCCAAGATCTCGGCCAGTGCAGTAGAAGCATAGGAAGCTCGGACCGGAAAAATCCCAAGCTGTGGAAGAACAGGTACAAGCCTTACTGGAGGCAGGATTCATAAGGGAGGTCAAATACCCAATATGGCTAGCCAACATTTTCTTGGTAAAAAAGTCAAATGGGAAGTGGCGGATGTGCACTGACTACACCGATCTCAATAAAGCTTGCCCAAAAGATCCCTACCCGCTCCCAAGTATAGACACTCTAGTGGATGCATCTTCCAGATACAAGTACCTCTCCTTCATGGATGCTTATTCAGGATACAATCAAATCCTGATGTATCCACCTAATCAAGAAAAGACCTCGTTCTTGACCCCAAAAGCAAATTATTGCTATATCGTCATGCCATTCGGGCTCAAAAACGCAGGAGCTACCTACCAAAGGTTGATGAACAAAATCTTTGCAGACCACATTGAGAAATTAATAGAGATTTATGTCAACGATATGCTGGTAAAAATACAAAGTGAGGAATCCTTGTTGACCGACCTCACCAAAGTGTTCGACACTATCAGAAAGCATGAAATGCGCCTTAATCCCGCAAAATGCACCTTCGCGGTAGAAGCGGGCAAATTTATGGGCTTCATGCTCACGCAAAGAGGAATAGAGGCAAACCCAGATAAATGTCAGGCTATAATCGACATGAAAAGTCTGACCTGCGTCAAAGAAGTAGAGCAGCTCAACGGAAGACTCGCAGCCCTGTCTAGGTTTCTAGCAAGGTCAACCATCAGATCTCTCCCCTTTTACGCCACATTAAGGAAAGGAAAGAGGTTTGAATGGACAACAGAGTGTGAGCAAGCCTTCCAAGATTTCAAAAAATTCTTGGGGCAACCACCTATTCTTACCTGACCACGGGAAGGAGAAGTACTCATATTATACCTCGCAATGGGAAATTGGGCAATCGCTTCAGCACTAGTCAGAGAAGATGAGGGTGGGAAGCAACCCATCTATTTCATCAGCAAAGCTTTACAAGAGGCCGAGCTGAACTATCAAAAGATAGAAAAGTTCGCGTACGGACTCATACTCACTTCTCGACGACTCTGCCCATACTTTTAGGTGCACACTATCAAGGTTCGGACCAACTAGCCCATAAAAGGCATCCTACAAAAGACAGACTTAGCTGGAAGAATTCTGCAGTGGGCAATCGAGTTATCCGAATTCGACCTTCAATATGAAGCCCGAACCACCATCAAATCACAATACCTGGCCGACTTCACCGCTGAGTACATTGATACTGCAGGGAATCCCACAAAATGGAATCTGTACGTGGACGGCTCTTCAAACAAAACCGGGAGTGGCGCAGGTGTGATAATAGAAAGTGATCAGAAAACCCAAATTGAACTCTCACTAAAGTTCAAATTCCCTGCTTCAAATAATTAAGCCGAATACGAGGCATTACTGGCTGGTTTGAGGCTGGCTTAGGAGGTAGGAGTTCAAAAGCTCACCATCTTCAGCGATTCGCAAGTAGTTACCTCACAAATAGAAGGGAGCTACCAAGCTAAGGATCCCACCATGAAAAAGTATCTAGATAAGACCAGAGAATAGCTCGAACAACTCGGGGAATTTGAGGTCCAACATATACCTCGGGAACAGAATGCTCGAGCTTATGTACTCTCAAAGTTAGCTAGCACCAAACCAGGGGGCAATAATAGAAGTCTCATCCAGGAAATGCTGCAAAGCCCATCAATCTCAGAGGAAGAAAAGGTCCTAACAATATCAGGACAGGATCAAGGATGGATAACCCCCATAATCAATTACCTCAAGTCAGAGGCACTTCCCACAGATAAAAAGGAGGCAAAGAGGTTGATACGAGAAGCACAGTACTACACTATAGTGGGCGACATATTATATAGGAGAGGGATCTCAACACGCCTCCTAAAATACGTACCGACTTCCAATACAAGGGAAGTCCTGGAAGAAGTACACAGTGGCATGTGTGGCAACCACTTGGGGGCACGAGCTCTTTCTAAAAAGGTACTCTGAGCTGGATTCTTCTAGCCAACCTTACAAAAGGAAGCGACAGAGTTCGTCAAGACATGGCCACCATGTCAGAAGCATGCTAACTTCCACATCGCTCCACCAGAAGAGCTCATCAGTGTAACGTCACCTTGGCCGTTCGCAAAGTGGGAGCTCGACCTCCTTGGACCCTTTCCCCAAGGATCGGGATAATTCAAGTTCCTGATTGTAGGGGTAGACTATTTCACAAATGGATGGAGGCAGAGCCCCTATCCAATGCCACCACTCAAAGAAGTCGGAAATTCCTATACAGGAACATTATTAAAAGGTTTGGGGTCCCTTACTCCATCACCATAGATAATGGCACTCAATTCACTGATACAGGTTTCAGGAATTTGGTTGCTGACTTGAAAATAAAGCACCAATTCACATCTGTAGAACACCCATATGGTAACGGATAGGCAGAAGCTGCCAACAATGTCATACTAGCTGGGCTAAAACGAAAACCACATGACGCAAAGGGAGCTTGGGCCGAAGAGCTCCCACAAGTCCTATGGGCATACCGGACAACTCCACAATCCACCACAGGAGAATCACCCTTTCGACTTACTTACAGAATGGAGGCAATGATTCCAGTGGAAATAAAGGAAGGATCCCCTAAAATGATTGTAACGACCCAATTTTTAGTACGTCATGATCATACTAGAAACTGAGCACTACCAACTTGTCTACCTAATTATTATCTATTATTTATTATATGAGCCTGATTCGTTGTTAAAAGCGTAGTTATTTTACGAGGTGATACGTAAAAAATTAATTTCACGTATAACCACCGGCAAGTATACCGGGTCGTATCAAGTAATAAAACTCACTAAGAGTGAGGTCGATCCCACGGAGATTGGTAGATTAAGCAACATTAGTTAAATGGTAAATTTAATCAAGCAGACATGGTTTTGATTTCATGAGAATTTTGATTTTTGAACATAATTGCAAGAATTTAAATGGCAAGGAATTTAAAGAACTAGAGTATAGAAAGGAAATGAAAGTAAATAACTGAAACTTAAAATGCAAGAAACTTAAATGACATTAAAGATAAATTGCAAGAAAGTAAAGATTGCAGAATTTTAAAGAGCATAAGATTAAATTGCAGGAAATAGAAAACAGAATGTAATTGGCAAGAAGGATAAATTGCAAGAAGATAAAAGGGAATTGGGTAGTGGGTGTGCAAAATAACTAAAGAGCAAAAGAGATGAGAATTAATGATGGAAAAGATCATTAGGGAGCAGAGATGCAAATTCTCATGAATTGATGTTGATCAATTCCTTCTCAATCATGGGTATTTGTGGGTAATTGAGTCCCAATCTCTTGGTAACTCAATTTCTCTCAACACAACCAATTGCCACTCTCGTGATCTAATTGTTCATGAGAAGAGGTGAAGTTCATTTTCTAATCCAAGCCACACAACTTCCAGAATCTCAACTAAGGGGGGTTACATCTCACATACCAACCAAAGTGTATTGATCAAGGAAATCATAAAAGGATGAACTCTAAACTGAATTATGTAGCTCCTTTCTCAAATTCACCACATAATTCATATAGATTAATCCCTCTCTCGATGGTGATTGAATCTGTGAAAAATAAGAGTTTTCTTTTAGATGAACCACTTGAATTGAGAAGAAAAAGAAAAGTTATCAACCCATTCAAATGAGCAGAGCTCCTCCCCCTAATGAAAATGGGGTTTAGTGAATCATAGCTCTCAATTCAACAACACATGCAAAAGTAAACATTAAAATTCAGTAGAGAAGAGTAATGAAAAAATGAAGAAGTTCTTTTAAAAAAAAACTGAAATTCAAACTTACAAAAGTGAACAAAATAGATAACCCGTAAGAAGCAGTAAAACAGAAATGCTAGTTTTTCAATGTAAAAGGCTAAGTGTCCAAAATAAAAAGTAAAAGTCCCCCCCTTGTACAATTTCCTTCTCTATTTATACTAGTCTTCAAAGCTTCTAGAGGTTCATCAATTGGGTTAGCAATTTGGGCTTTGTCTTTGTTGATTTGGCTAGCTCATTAGAGGAATTGTTGGCCTTTGAAGAGAGCAGAGGAATACAGAGCAAGTTGGCATCAATTCTGGCCCAAGAGGGGCGTTACTGGCAAACACGCCAGCCTTGTTGCACGTTGGCAACGTGCATGGTAATTTCCTGGGAGTGGGACATAGTGCTTGAGCGTTGTTGCCCAAGTTGTTGCCCAAGTTGTTGCCAAACACTTGCTTGTTCTTCACTTTTTGTGCTTGATGTTGCCTAAAGTTGCCTCTGGTTTGACCTTCAATTTTGTGCTCCACTATATACTATTATACATGGTTGGAAAGCTCTTGATGTCTACTTTCTAATGCAACTAGAATCACCTCAATTGAATCTCTGTAACTCAAGTTATGCTCCATTGAAGAGGGCAAGGTCAGGCTGCCCTAGTTGGGCGTTTTTGCCAAACACGCCACCAGTAACGCCCATGACAACGCCTCTAGCCCAGATTTCATGGCCTGAGCATTGTTGCCCAAGTTGCCAAGGAACACGCCAGGCCATTCTAGCCTTGGCAACGTGTTCGATCACCCTTCTTTGGCCCATTCATGCTTCCTTAAATTTCAACCTCATTTCCTTGTTTTTGGGGCCTAAAGATGACTCTAATTTGAGCTTCCATTTCATGCTTCAATATAGACTATTATATATCGTTGGAAAGCTCTGAATGTCAGCTTTCCAATGCAACTAGAAGCATTCAAATTGGATCTCTGTAACTCAAGTTATTCAGCCTTGAAGGAGGTGAGGTCAGGCTGCCTTGGTTGGAGTTGTTGTGGGAGTTATTGTGAAACACGCCCATGGCAACGCCCCTAGCCCAGATTTCTTAGCCTTGGCGTTGTTGCTGGCGTTGTTGATAAACACGCCACTTCAGCTTCAAGGCAAGAACGCCTTCGAGCTCTCCTTGGCTCAATTTCTTGGCCTTGCGTTGCCAAGGAACACGCACATTCAACTTCAAGTTGGCAACGCCCATGGTCATTTTCCATAGCCACCTTACAGGGGCCAGCATTGTTGCTGGCGTTATTGCCACAAACACTGGTTCATTATCTCCTTGGAAACGTGTTCGAGCCTCTCCAAGGATGCCTTGAGGTGGCCAGCGTTGTTGCTGGCGTTGCTAAGAAACACGCCTTCTCCTCCTTGCCTTGGCAACGTGCTCGACCTTCCTTGGCTTGGCATTTCTGAAGCTGGCGTTGTTGCTGGAGTTGCCAGGGAACACGCCAGTTCATTCCCTCCATGGCAACGTGCTCGAGCTTTCCCCAAGGATGCCTTGGAGTGGCCAGCGTTGTTGCTGGAGTTGCTAAGGAACACGCCACCAACAACTTGCTAGTGAGCTCCTCTTGCTAACAATTTTCACCTTGGCGTTATTATTGGCGTTGCTAGGGAACATGCCAGTTCATTCCCTGCCTGGCAATGCCCTCGATCCTCATCTTGTGGCTCTGTTTCAAGCTTCTCTCCTTGCTCTGTTTCCTTGTCAAGATTGATGCATCTTCAACCCTTTTTGCTCTAATTCCTGCTCCATCATCTTCTTTCTTCATCACCTAACATAAATCAAAGAATCTTCCTCAAAGTTTTGCTATCTTATGCAATGAATTTCAAGGACATTATTTAAATCAACGTATTTATAAACCTCTTAATTCATTTGCATGAAGTATGCCAAATTTCACCTAGTTCTTGGTTTATGAATGCATGTAGAGAAAACTCACAAAATTGCTTGTTTATTCTAGTAATAATAAATGAAATTAATCTAAAACCACCTAAAATAGCTAGTTAAAATAGCAAATATGAGAATGCATCAAAACACCAAACTTAAAATGTTGCTTGTCCTCAAGCAAGAGATAAGAGGATTGGATAACAGAATTTAAGATGCAAGAATTAACTATCTTAACAGAGAGGCATTTCTTTTAACAAAGATTATTCTCCTCATTTGTGCAATCCTTTGTTCAATGCAAATGATCAAGGCTTCTTCGACATCTTTAGTGAAATGCTTCCTTCACTATTAAACTAGTTAGCTTCACTAGACCTCTTTCTCTTTTTCTTTTTCTTTTCTTCTTCTTCTTTTTTTTTTCTTTTTTTTTTCTTTCAATTGAGCTAAAAATCTTGTCTTAAGGCGGCTCTTTAGAATAAGCTTTCAATCAACAATCCCAAACCAGTTGGTTTAAGTTGTTAAGTGTTGAAACACTCTTAAAGATTTACTAACTCAAGCCTCTCTCCTTAACACATTCAATCACAGGCATATAACTTTAAGAGTTTATTTGGATAGTGGTGTCCAGCACCTTTTTGGGTTGCTAAATGTTCTGTCATAGAGCTACTCTTGAAAGTGAGTTTTCAATCGATAATCCCGAGTTAGTTAACCCAAGTTACCGGGTGATGAAGCACCCCTCGGATTTACTAGCTCAAGTATGTCCCTTAACATCAATCACCACAGACACATATCCAAATTTTGTCATTGATGCCTAGCTTTTCATTTTGTGTTTTCTGTTTTCTTTATTCAATATTTCTAACTTCTTGGGTCTTGTAGCTTTCAACTAACTAGCCTTGTGTAAGCAAGCATCCTTTTGATTCCTTGAGCCTTGATTCATTCTCAATGAAAGCATGTATATTGACACTTTTGTAGGACAACTTTATTTTCTCTAGGCTAGATTTCTCTCTGTTTTTGCTCAACTGCATCTTTTATTCCATTATCTAGCAATAGGGCTTAAAGCAAGCAAACATTCCAAGCATATGCGGATACATGATGTAAACATGAAAATGTATATTATAGACATTAAAGTGCATAAAAGACTCCTAGAAGGTATATCATGTTTCAGACATACATCTTCTTTATTTATTAAAATACTAAAAGAACTTCACCACCTTTAAGTTTTGGGTTCCTTTCCTTTGCTTGATTCTCCTTGTTTTCCTTTGCCCTTTGGATCTTCTTTCTTCTTTCTTCTTACTTCTCCTTGTTGTTTTGTTGTTGGGTCCTCCTCTATTTTCTTCCATATCCCTGAGCTTATCATCCTATCCTTTAGCCTTTGAGCATTAAATTGCACCCTTGCAATTTCCTGTTCTTCTAATACCTTGTGTGCTTCATTGAATTTTTGGATTTGTGGGTTGAGCACTGGGAGCGTTCCACAAATGTAGCTGAATTTTTCTTGGGTGGATATATCATAATCAATCCTGTCTCTATGTCTAGCTTCTTTGAACATTCTGTTCTCATTGTAGTCTCTTTGCAAGGCGTCTTGCATTCTTTCCATCCTAAGGAGGAGATCCCTTTGCTGAGCTTGTTCTTTCCTTAGTTGAGCTTGTTCTTGTATTACTTTCCCCATGGATCTTTCATGTTCAGCAGCAGAGTTGTTGATGATTTCATACATCTTGTCATATTGTTCTTGTTGTCGTTCCATCATGTGTGTTTGATATTCACTTTGCTGACTCATCCATTGAACTTGAACTTCTCTTTGCTGATTCATTGCTTGCCAAAGGTCCCTTTGTTGTTGAGCTTGTTCCTCTTGGCTTCTTTGAATTTGTGCATATTACCCAGAGATTCCATCCAAAGCGGTTTGGAGTTGATTCATGTTTAAGGCACTTGATTCTTCCATTTCTTCATGCTCTTCCTCTTGTCTCTCTCCTTTCCTTTTCTTTCTTTTTGCTAGAGGTTGCCTTTCCAATTGGATTGTGGTGACGTACTCCAATCTCTTCTTGGTGATGGGCTTCCCTACCACTACAAGAAAAAAAGCCTATGGCCACGCTTTTTTTTGCTACGCTTTAAAAGCGTAGCCAAAAGTGGTCTATGGCCACGCTTTTATGAGGGTAGCGATAAAATAAACATTTGGCCACGTTTTTTTTTTGCTACGCTTCAAAAGCGTGGCGAAAGGTGTCAATGGCCACGCTTTTATGAGAGTGGCAATTGATGCGAGATTTGGCCACGCTTTTATTTGCCACACTTAAAAAGTGTAGCCATAGAGAGAAACCGCCACGCTTTTAAAGCGTAGCACCAGAGTTTTGTTATTGCGGCGTTCGAAAAGCGTAGCCGTTTCCTAGAAGCCTTTTGGCACGCTTTAAAAGCGTGGCCAAAAGGTTCCCTTGGAAAAAAAAGGTGGGGATAAATTAAAAACCCCCTTCTTCGTTTAAAGACTCAGTTCACTTAGAGAAAGAGGTTCATTGTGCGCTGCCCTAAGCCCCTAACCCCTTCTTGTTCGTGCTCTGCCCTAACTCCTCCATCAAAAGTCCCAACGCGACGAGACACTCACTGCCCTAACTCCTCCTCCTTCATTGTGCCTCGCCCTCACTCGCCGTAGATGCTCCCCTTTGCCGCTGCTCCCTTACGTCACTGCAAAACCCTAACCCCCTAACCCCTTCCGCGCTGCTCCCTTCATGCTTCTTGCTTCTTTGTAAGTCCTCTTCTTTTATTTCTTTTCCTATTTCACCTTACCCCCTCTCACTCCCTCCCCCCCCTTTCTTTTCATTTATTTTTTACTTTTAATTACCTAATTCGTTGAAATCAGGATGTATTGAAGGCAATCTCGTTGAAGCAGAAGTGGGATTTGAACGATTTGCGGGTTCTTAATTCGGAATCTGTTGGGAACAGGTTCAGGTTCGGAACGTTTCAGAACTTCGAGTTCATAATTGGGTTTGGGAAAAAGAGCAATTTTTCTGTGAAATTCCCTTAGCCACAGGCGCTGCAGAAGCAGATCGCGGTCACCGCCGAGGCGCCGCACAAGGCACAGAAGCAGAAGCACTTCATCGCCCTCTCCTCCATTTCTATAGTTAACATGAATATGAAGATATAAATCTGATAGCAGTTTGGAGATTATGTATGTGTGCAGATTAAAATAGGGGGAAGAAATTTTCATGGACCTAATTTATGTAAATTTTTTTCTCTTACTCTTAATACTATTTGTTCCTTTGTCAATAATGTTTAATCCCTTCGTCCCTCCACCTTCGTCCCTCCGCCTTCGTCCCTGCTGGTAATGTATTCATTATCAGTTCTATTAGTTAAAAAATAATGTTAAATAATATTGTTGAAGTAAAACAGACCTAGAAGAAAGTCACATTGAATAAGATGTTGAGTCGAATGCAAGGTGTTTGGTTTTGGTTTTGGTTGATTGCCCTGTTATGAAATTAAAGCAACATTTCGTGCTATGTATGATGGTTTTGGTTGACTGCCTTGTTATGAAATTAGTGTAGCGAGTGGTATGTGACTTGATGGAATAGAGGTTGTTTAAATGTGTATTGCATTTGGAGGTAGGTTGAGAAAAAAAAAAAGGACATGGCGTTCCTAGCAGCAGTTTTTATTCTTCCTACAGGCACTCTTTTCATTCTCTCAGGCCTTATTGTTAACGCAATGCAGGTAATTAATTAAGATCCAATCTGCAAATCGCGTTGTTATATATCCAAATATGTGTTGACTTTATTTAACTATTGTCTCAGCTGACTTCTTTAACTATAGCTTCATCTGTAAAATATGTATCTAAGCTTCTTCTTTGATGGATTTATGTCATGTTGATTCATATTCTGTTTTGGTGCCTGTCCTTTATCAGATTCAAGAATTTGACGAAGCAAGAAAGAAGTTCTCAAATGCTAAATCTCTTTCTTCCTCCCAATTTTTTTATCAGAACAAAGCTGCAGACGTGGCTGCTCAAGCTACTTTGTCAAAGTTTTCAGTATGTATTTTTTTCATTAATGAATTACTCGTAATTTCTGAATATACACATTCAGGTATATAATAATAAGACATGCACATTGAAGACACAATTGTATTCTAGGGAGCACAGTTTTCTTTTCAATTTCTTTCTGGCCATTGCAAATATAGTTCTCCATTCCGTGTTTATAGGCATGAAAATCATTAGTCAGATAAAAACAAGGCAGGAAAAAAAATAGTTTCTCAACAGCCTCTTGCTAAAACTTTCCAGTGTTTTAGTGTTGAAATCTACCGTCCCAGTGTAAATTGAATAATTTAGAATCCATTTGTTTGTGTTTTATGTTCAATTAGTTAAGCCATTTGCTATCAATACTGAGAAGCAAGCCATAAAGTTAATACATGGAAATGATGAATTTTGACATATAGTACCAGAAACCCTTAATCATGTCATAAAAAGGACAACAATGGCTAACTAAGAGGCCTGAATAGCTTTTATGTTTTATCAAAGCGCATTATTGTTTAATATAGTTAAGATGAGGTTTTACTTGTCCCATGGATTATCAAATTCCTAACCTGATATTTTTTAGGAGATATTTTAATGATTCTCAATTGATTTTTCAGTTATATATCTATCATTAAAAGTGAAGGGCTGGAGATTTCACAACCAGCACTTGATCCTCAACTTTCTGAAAGGTTATGCTGTGGAGATTTCACAACCAGCTCTGGAGATTTTTCAGTTACTTACTGTGCTTAGAACTGGGCTTCGACTTCCTTGGTATCCAAATTAAAAGGTATTGCTGAGAGAAAAAAGCTAGAGGACTTGACAATTGGTCCAGTTCTCACTGTAAGTACATGTCTTTTATTTTCTTAAATTTAAAATTAAAATAAGTGTTGGCAGCTTCATACATTTGTGTATTATTCTCCCTAAGATATGATTTGTGGAGAGAGAACTACTCTTGAGTGCAGTAAGTGAGAAGATATGAACGAATTCTAGAGTTAATTGAAATAAGTTATACATAACTATTCTAGTGTTTATATCCATGCTTTTGATTGATGATTAAAAAGGAGTTTATCTGGTGGGGGTGGGAGCTACGAACAATTTGCTGCTTTCAGGTTAAACACACATTTCCATGTTTGTGCCCTAGTTGATATAGGTGTGCATTATTTATTTGTTTGACATTATTGGTAATGGTAAACTGCAGACTGTGGAGTCATATATCCAATAGTATATTAGTTGTTTGATAAATAATTACTCAGAGGTTCTTTTTAATTTTCTTACTTTATTTCACTTCTTTTTTTATTCTTTTTTTTATTTTTTATGTACAGTTTACAACTGAATCAATGTTGTAAATAGAGAAAATTAAATAGAAGAAAAGCATAGCTTAACGAAAAGCTTTTGAAGATGCATATACTCACAATCATGTTCTTACATACTTTTGGTTGTTGTGCTTGCAAGAAGGACATACAAAATTGGAGGTTGTGATTTGAGCAGCACTGCTCCTCCTTGTACCAGGTAAAGTTTCGGTAATAAGCAATTCAATTGGCTTTCTCTTTACTTTCCTAGACTTGACGGAAGATTATCTATTTTCTTCAGGTAGATTGAAATGATGGCTCATGTTTTCTCAAGAGCTGCATGGCATTGCATGTGGTATATGATCCAAGTGGATTGAAATGATGGCTCCCGGATTAGTAATATGTAATTCTAGGATGGTAGCTTGCTTAGAATCTTCGTTAGCTTGGGTACTAGTAGTGTTTTTTTGTTTCAGTAAAAACTAGTGGTCTCTTTTGTAACTTCCTATTGATTCTAAAATTTTTTCTCTTATGTAATAATATGTAAAGCAAGTAGATAATGTAATAGTTGTAATGATTTTGATTTTTGGTATTTTGTTAGAGCATGTCATGTGATCAATCACACTATATTTGGTGACAAGTTAATAAAGATTGGATTAGTTGATTTAAAATTAATGGTCATTGTATAAATTTTACAATTATCTATGAATTTTATAAGATTTTATTATAAAGATTAGAAAAAGAACAATAGAACCTGAACAAAGTTATAGCTACGCTTTAAAAACGTAGACATATTGTACAACAATTATCAATAGCTACGCTTTAAAAGCGTAGCCATAGCTCTTGTTACTGGCACGCTTTAAAAGCGTAGCCATATCTTTTGCTACTGGCACGCTTTAAAAGCGTAGCGATATCTCTTGCTGTTGGCACGCTTTAAAAGCGTAGCCGTATCTCTAGCTATTGGCACGCTTTAAAAGCGTACCGATATCTTTCACATACAGCCATGCTTAAAATCGTGGCAATAGATAAAAGCGTGGCGACAGAAAAAGCGTGGCCATAGGTCACCAAAAGCGTGGCGATAGAGCAACCGGTACGCTAGCAGTTGTGACCCTTTCAAAAGCGTGCCGGTAGCTCAAAAAGCGTAGCGAAAAGCTATCGCTACGCTTTTTTCAACTTTTCGCTACGCTTTAAAACTGTAGCAAAATCCTAGTTTTCTTGTAGTGTACGGACACTATGTCTGTTTCTTCAAACTCTTCAAGAGGTACCCCAGCTTCTTCACATAGGCGTAAGATGGTGCTAGGATATCCTAGCCAACTATCTTGTTTGACATTTTCAGCTGTGTCAATGATGTTTTTAGCTATGATTTCTCCCACATTGATCTCCCATCCTTTCATTATGCAGTGGATCATTATTGCTCTGTTTATTGTCACCTCTGAATTGTTTGAGGTAGGGATTAATGATCTTCTCACTATGTCATGCCATCCTTTTGCTTGAGGTATGAGGTCACCTCTTCTAAGTTTGAGTGGTTGTCCTTGTGAATCCAACACCCAATCCGTGCCTACTTTGCATAGATCACTTAGCACATCCATACATCTTTGGTCATATTTAACCCTCTCCTCATAGCTAGGTTGCTTAAACCGTTTTGGCTTGATCATTAGCACCCTATTGATGGTGTCTGGTCTGAAGTGGACCACCACTCCTCTTACATAGCTCAAATATGGTTCTTCATCATCAGCTTTCTTTATGACATTGGCATAGAACTCATGAATGAGAGGCATGCTTACAACTTGAGGTTGATTACAGAGAAGCTCCCATCCCCTTTTTCCAATTACTTTTTGTATCTCAGGGTACTCCTCCTTTCTTAGCTTGAATGGTACCTCCGGAATAATGTCTTTGCTTATCATCCAATAGAAGATGCGCTCATGGTTTTTGGATTTGAACCTTCTCTCATCAAATGTGATCTCCTCTTGCATGGGTTGCTTGCCTTTCCCTTTCTTAGCTCCTGAGGATGAGGCCATTGAATTCCAAGTGAGATGGCCGAATTGTCCACACCAAACTTAGAGGAATACTTATCCTTAGGCATACAAGAATTGGAAGTGAGAGGTGCTTAGAAGAATAGGCTTATGAGGTAAGGAATGAAGGCTTGAAAATGATTGTGAAGGGGATGAGGAATGGAGGTGGTTCGGTGGTCTATATATAGGAGTGAAGGCAAGGTGAGTGCAAATGTTCTTGTTGGGGGGGCCACGGTATTCTTTAAGAAGTGGATGAATTGCCTTAATGGTTTGATTGTGTTATAGGAAGTATGAATCTTCTAGCTAATGCATGTTGAGTTATTCTTTCCAATGCACAAAATTCAAGGCTCATGTGACTTCCTTTTCCTTGTGTGTGTATCCGTGACCTCTCTCCCAAGATTCCCCATCACTTCTTTCTTTCATTTCCCTGCAACAAAATTCCAAAACCTTGAGATTCTTGAAGTGTCTTAACTAATGCTAACAAATTATGATGATATACTAATATAAACTTGACTATAACAAAAATTAAAATCAAAGGATTGCTTTCATATGCTAAAAAAAACTATACTTTCTCTTTTTTCTAGCATTATTTATGTATGTAAGGACACCAAACTTAGTTTGTGACTAAGTGTTATAATAAGGTTAAAATTTACCGTTTGCTTCAAAGTTAGCCACACAAAACTTAGTGTCCTGCATACACTACATGCTAATTCAACCCCCCCTTTTTTTTTTAATTGTATATGATGCAATCTCTCATTGTTGACTACTAAAGTATAAAAATAAAAGAAAACTCCTGTGCATGGGTTGCCTCCCATGAAGCGCTTGTTTATTGTCCTTAGCTTGACATTGCAGCTCCTCTGCTCATGTTAACAAGTGCACACTTTCTTCCTTGCTCCAAGGGCCACCAAGATAAAGTTTCACCCTATGTCCATTGACTGTGAAGGTCTGTTTTGAAGTTTCATCAAGTAACTCTACATAGCCGTGAGGGGATACTTTGGTAATGGTGTATGGACCAGTCCATCTAGATCTCAGCTTCCCAAGAAAATCTTCAGTCTTGAGTTGAATAGCAACACCCTTTGGCCTGGTTCAAATGTTCTTGGGGAGATCCTCTTGTCATGCCACCTTTTTGCTCTTTCCTTGTATATTCTGGCATTTTCATATGCTTCTGATGCCAGGGCATTTTGGCCAGTTTCACTGACCTTTTCTCTACTATTTTTAGGGTAGTTTCATGCATTTACTTAGGAAATAAGCTAGTTTTGGGTAGATATTCACTTACATCTTGATTCAAGCATACATTGTGCACTTTACATGATTTCATGAGGATTTTGCATGAATTTAATGACAAATTGGATGTTGCATTTCCCATGACTTGGACTAGAACTTTGATGCACTTTATTGCTTAATTTCAGGACAAAGGAAGCAAAGAAGAACCACATTAGTGGCAACGTTAGTTACACTAACGTTGACACTAACGTGGAATGGGAGTAACTTGCAAAGTTAATGAGAAAAGTCATTGCCAATAACGCTCTAGAAGCCATCATTGCCCACGTTAAGAGTCACGTTAACTAAGCTAACGTGAACTCTAACATGGAAGAAAAGAAATATGGAGCTCTGTTGTAATTTGATGGATCAATACTAGTTTTCATTATTCTTCTTCTATCTTTTCTCTTGATTTTACTTGAAAGCTTTCGATCTTCATCCAATTGGGTAGTTATCTTGGAAAAGAAGCTATTCCTACTTGGATCTCTTCTGAACCTTGAAAGAGGAATGAAGAGATCATGCTAGAAATGCTTTCTCATGCTAGACCAAATTGGGTTTGGATGGATATGTGACTATAATCCTCTCAACACTTGATTTGGGAAATGCATGTGGTATAATCAGTGACCATACTTCAACTCTTCTCATGAGCAATTGACCAAGGAATTGGCTATTGAACAAGATTTAAGAGATTGAATTACAAGAAATTGTAATTCAATGACTTAAGATTGCCAAGGAGATCAATGGGTGCATTGATTGAGGAAGAGATAAAAATGAAATTGATCTGGAGAATGCAACATCTCCTAAGCCCAATGAACCCCCCATTTCTGATCTTACCCATTCTCTTTAATTTCTGTTACTTACTTTTATGAGCAATTCCCCCATTCCCATTTACAATTATGCAATTTACTTTCAGTCATTTACTTTCAGTTCTTTAATTCTAGCATTTACTTTTTCTGCCATTTACTTTCCCGCCATTTTCATTTCTGCAATTCTCAACTCAAATTCTGATTCACTCAACTAGAACATTCCTCTAATTAAAGTTGCTTGATCAATCAATCCTTGTGGGATTCGACCTCACTCTATTGTGAGTTTTTACTTGACGACAAATTCGGTACACTTGCCGAAGGAAATTTGTTATGAGACAAGTTTTCCGTGCATAAAGTTTATGGCGCCGTTGCCGGGGATTGATTGTGCATCAACAATGATTAAATTGGAGGATAACTAGATTGAGCATTTTATTTTTGTTTGATTTAATTTTCTGTTTGAGTCATTTACTTTCTGTTCTAGTTAATTTCTTCCCTTCCCCCTACTTTTTCTTTGTTATTTACCATTCATTTCACTAACCCACTAACTGTTTGATATATTACATCACTCACACTAACAGTAATTCTGACAGATATACTTTCTGCAGCTATTCTCTTTGCTTGTACTTGTTGGTTGTATAACAGGGAGAAGAAGTGGGGTTTCAACTTCCTTTGATTCTGAACCTGAGAGAACCTTCCTTAGACTAAGGAGGGAGGCAAGAGAAAAACGTGTAGTTGGTGCTGAAGAAGAGGAGGAACACTTTGAGGAATACTTTGAACCAAACATGGAAGAAAACATGGAGAACCATCATGAAGAAGAAGCTCACAACCATGGCGGAAGAGGACGAGCAAATCATGCTGGGGAGGATAGAAGAGTTTTAGGCTCTTACATTAATCCAAACCCAGGAAACTGTGGAAGTAGCATTCAAAAGCCAACCATCCACACCAACAATTTTGAACTAAAACCACAGCTCATCACCCTTGTTCAGAACAACTGTTCGTTCGGAGGAAGTGTCCAAGAAGACCCCAATCAACATCTAACCACCTTCCTGAGAATATGTGACATAGTGAAGTCTAATGGTGTTCATCCTGGCGCCTATAGACTGCTCTTATTTCCATTCTCACTCAAGGATAAGGCAGCCAAGTGGCTGGAGTCTTTCCCAAAGGAGAGCTTGACAACTTGGGAAGATGTGGTGAATAAATTCTTAGCAAGATTTTACCCCCCTCAACGAATCAATCGGCTGAGAGCTGAGGTCCAAAATTTCAGGCAACAAGATGGTGAGACTCTATATGAAGCATGGGAGAGGTTTAAAGACCTAACAAGGAGGTGCCCACCAGATATGTTCAATGAATGGGTGCAGCTGCACCATTTCTATGAAGGGCTCTCTTATGAGTCAAAGAAGGCCGTAGACCATTCATCCGGGGGATCTTTGAACAAGAAGAAGACCATTGAGGAGGCCATAGATGTCATTGAAACTGTAGCAGCGAATGACTACTTCTATGCTTCCGAAAGAGGGAACACAAGAGGAGTAATGGAGCTAAACAATGTAGATGCTCTGCTGGCCCAAAACAAGCTCATTACCCAGCAGCTGGCTGACCTCACCAAGAAGATGGAGAGGAACCAAGTAGCAGCAATCGCCACTTCATCAATAACCCAAGAAGGAGTGAATGAAGAAGCAGAGGGTAGTTAGGAACAAGCCAACTACATTGGGAATTCACATAGGCAAAACCATGATCCATACTCCAAGACCTACAACCCTGGATGGAGGAATCACCCAAACTTTGGGTGGGGAAATCAACAAGACCAAAGCCTTGATCAAAGATGCCCAAATCCCAACAATGCAAGCCACCAACACTTCACATCTAGACCATATCAACACCCTAATAACAACATTTCTCCACATCCACATCAAAACCAAAATAACTTACCTCATCCTTCCACCTCTAATCACGATCTACAATCATTTGATGACAGACTCTCAAGGATTGAGAATCTACTTGAAGGCATAAGTAAGGAGATTCAAGACAACAAGGTGTTCAAGGAGGAAGTGCGAGCAAATTTTAAGAACCAGGGAGACACCATCAAGAGGTTGGAATCTTAAGTTGGGTATCTCTCTGAGCAAATTCCCAAACCCACAGATGGATTCCCAAGTGATACAGAGAAGAATCTGAGAGGTGAAACAAAGAAAGTAAGATGGGAAGATTGCAAGATGGTCACTATAAGTGATAAGGAGACTGAGGACAAGCCAAGCAAACTGTCAGAACAACCTGAAGATACCTCAGTAGAGAAGAAGGAAAAAGATCATCAAGAACCAAAAATCTCACAACAGGAGCTGCTGAGACTCTATGCACCTTTTTCCCAACTGCTCAATGGTGCTGTGGAGAAGAGAATATACTCAAGGTTTCTAGATTTGTTTGCATCTCTGCATGTCAACATACTATTCATCAAGACTATTCAACAAATGCCTGTATACATCAAGTATATGAAGGAGCTGCTTCCCAGGAAAAGCTCACTCAAGGGAGGCCAAACTATAGTGATGAACAAGGAGTGCAGTGCCCTCATTCAACCACAGTTGCCTACGAAAAGAAAAGATCCAGTGAGTTTTCATGTCCCCTGTGCCATAGGGGAAACAATGTTTGATAGAGCACTCTGCGATTTGGGAGCAAGCATCAACTTAATGCCCTTATCCCTGGTGAAGAGGCTGCAGATCAATGAGATATTGCCCACAGATGTAGTCATCAGGCTGGCTGACAAAACTCAAAAAACAAGCAATAGGGGTGGTGAAAAACGTGTTGTTAAAGGTTGGGAAATACTTTCTTCCCACAGACTTTGTCATCTTGGATATGAAAGAGAGTCACACCCACCCAATCATATTGGGAAGACCATTCCTAGCTACAGCCAGAGCACTCATAGATGTGGAGCGAGGGGAGCTAATATTGAGGATCCATGATGAACGACTCAGCTTTAATGTCTTCAAACTCTCACAAGAAGCAGACCAAGAAAACAAAGAACCAAGCAATGATCATAATGAGATGCTGACAGAGGAAGCAAGCACTGAAGCACAACCAGCCCATCTGGGAAAGCCCTTGGTTGATGAACATGGAAATAAGCAGTTGTCACAACTCAAGGAAAAGCTAGAGGAACCTAAACCACTAGAGACATGTGAAGACAACAACAAAATTCCCTTAGAAGAAGAAGTCACCAAGAGCAAGGCAACATCAAAAGGGACAAAGAAGAAGGTACCAAAGGGGTGGAGGAACAAGAAGATCCCTACGGAAGAAAACACTTGGTGAAATCCTTATATTGCAGTATATAGTGAAGAACAAGTTTGGTGTTCAAAGCATGCCAAGAAAGCATGAATGCAACTTAGAGCATGCTAGTCTTGGAGCTTTGAACAGAACTTTTCATCACAGTGCTCCAAACTAAGTTTGGTGTCACCCCATGGTGCCACCAATGTGCATATAAGGATACACAGTTAGTTAGTTAGTTGGAGTTCATGAATAAACAAAATCTTTTCTTCTTTTTATTATTCTAGCCGAAAAGTTTAAATACTTTTTAGGACATTAATTTTTCTTATTTTATAGGGAAAAGGAGAGGAACATTGAAGGAGATTGATTGGACAACTAAATGAGAAGGGTTCGGCCACTTCATGAGGAGAAACTACACACTTTTTTTAAAAAGGGAAGGCATTGGAAAATGTTTCCATGCAACATTGAAAAGGATGGGACCCTTGAAGACTCAGCAATCTCCATCATAAAGTGATGATCCTTGTCCTTTCTCCATGCACAACCCCAACCGTCCATCAAACAACCACTCCATCAATCCACACCCTCCATTCACTCACAACCTCTCTATATAAGTGATCCTTGTTCCATACCCCACTTTGCACACCTCTCCATTTCGGATTCCCCTTCACTCCCGTCATTGCACTCAACCCTAAACAACCAAAAGTCTCCACACATTTGCCAACTTCACACATTAACCCTCATTCATGGCATCTTCGAGCTCTAAAAGAAGGAAGGGAAAGGAACCTATGGAGCAACACCCGTATGATGAAAAGAGATTTAGAAGCTTGTACCATGCATTGCAATACGGGTGGATGGTGGATAAGGAGATCATTTATGAGCTGGGATTTCAAGTTAGGAAAACTGAGTGTCCCGAAATCACAAAGAAGGTAGAAAAGAGAAGATGGGAGCTCCTCATTGATCCGGTCATTAAGGTGAATGCAAATCTTATAAGAGAGTTTTATGCAAATGCGGTCCGATATGATAAGGCAGATGAGTCATATACAAGCTTTGTAAGAGGAAAGATTGTGGATTTTGGTCCCATGAGTGTCATGAAGGCATTAAAACTGCGGTCCATACCATTTGAAGAAGAGAGTTATCATTCAAGAATGGACAACAACCCTAATCATGACCAGATTGCGCAAGACATTTGTGTACCAGGAGCTGACTGGGAAAGATATGCAGATAGGAGACCAAGGTTCATCAAGAGAGCAGATCTCACTCTGGAAGCAAAGGGGTGGTTCGAAATTGTAAGGAGGTCCATCCTCCCAACAGCGAACAACTCGGAGGTAAATCTCAAGAGAGCCACACTGGTACACTGTATACTCAAAGGAGGAGAAATCAAGGTTCATGAACTCATAGCAGAAGGTATTAGAAAAATGGCAGAGAAAAGCGACTCAAGAGGAACGTTAGGTTACCCCAGCACTATTTACCGACTGTGCAAGAAAGCTGCGGTGGTGTTTGAAGATGAGAACGCCGTATGGATAAAAGAGGGCATTCCAATAACCGTTCGATGAATGCATGCTACCGCATCCCCCCTGCCTCAACGGAAGCAAAGGAAGAGGACAGCCCCTCAAGTAGTGGAAGGACAAGTCTTAGAGGGGCAAGCACTAGCCACCTTGGATATGCACGAATTGCAGGAAGCCGTTGATGGACTATCTCGACAATATTTGGAATGCCAAGGAGCACAGAGAGAGCTTCAACTACAGATGATGGGGCAGCAAGAGGAGTCGCTCTCAAGATGGATGACTCAACAAGGGGAGTGGCAAAAGCAAATGATGGATCAGCAACTGAGTCAAGGGCAACAATGGGGTGAAACATTCCACAGGATGGAACAAAGGCAAAACGAGCAACAAGAATCCATTCAGAGGCTAATCAACATCCAAGCACATCAAGGTGCACATATACATGAGATGCATCAAAGACAGATAGAACAGGCAGAACTATTGGACGAGCAAAGGGCATTCGCAGAAGGAGTTTACCTGAGCGAGACTGGGCACCATATAAATACTCAAGCCAGGCTCGGTTACTTGGTAGGACAGCTGCCTATATTGCATCCAGGAATCACAATGTATGAAGAAATGAGGGATGAATTAGCACGAGAAGAAAGAGAAAAGGTGGAAGAGAGTCATGAATCAGTGAGGAAGGCACTTGAGGATTGGAAGCAAGCAAGATTGGCACGGATGCGAGGGAATGCAAGAGGACACAAAGAAGACAAACAAGGAGGAAAGCATGGGCATTGATAAACCCCAATTTTGTGGTTTATCTTGTGCTTATTTTGGTGGATTTTATCAACTTTTCTCACATTTATTCAATGAAATAACATGGTTTTGTAATTCTCCCTTAAATTGTGCTTAAATGTCAAAACATGCTTTTTAGGCCCTAAAATTGGTGATTTTAATTTACTTTAATCCCATTCGATGTCTTGATATGTTTGTTGAGTAATTTCAGGTTCATAAGGCAAGTATTGGATGGAAGAAGTGAGGAGAAAAGCATGCAAAATGGGAGAACTCATGAAGAAATGAAGGAACCGTAAAGCTGTCAAGCCTGACCTCCACGCACTCAATTGGCCATAATTTGCGCTACAGAGGTCCAAATGAGTCAGTTCTAGTTGCGTTGAAAAGCTAACATCTGGGGCTTCGAAATGATATAAAATTTGCTATATGTTGCTTCGGGTATAGGGGCGCGCACGCGCACTTTGCGCGCGCGCGCCGATGCTGCTCGACCCACTAAAGATGAAATCGCCCCCAACGATTTCTGAAGCACTTTGGGCCCAACCCAACTCATTTCTGATGCTATTCAAGCTAAGGATTGAAGGAGAGTCAACACAAGTAGTCATAGTTTTAGTTTTCATCATGTTTTAGGGTAGAATTCTAGAGAGAGAAGCTCTCTCTTCTCTCTAGAATTTAGGATAGTTTACGTTTACTTTTCTTAAATCCATCTTTCAATTCTTGTTTTGATTTAGTTTCTCCTTTAATTTCTTGTTGTTACACCTTTGTTCTTCTTAGTTTTCTTATTAATTTCCCTTTTAAGCTCTCTTTTATGTTCATGGATGCTTTTGTTGGATTTGATTTTTCTTTAATGAAATTTTATGTTTGATGTTCTTTTATTGTTAATTTGAATTGTTGATTTACTTTCCCTGCAAATTGTAGTTGGTAGATTTTACTATTTCTTGCCATTTATTATGCTTTCCTTTTATGCCTTCCACGTGTTTGATAAAATGCTTGGAAGGATGTTAGAGTAGATTTTGAGCATTCTTGGCTTAGAAAGAGTGATTGGGTAATCTTGAGTCTTGAAAACCCAACTCATGTTGGTGATCTAGAGTTGTTAGCTAGTATTGTTTCCATTGACGCTAATCTTTTGCTAATTTAATTAGTGAGTTGATTAGGACATATGGAATATTGTTTCCATTGACGCTAATCTTTTGATATTTTAATTAGTAAGTTGGTTAGGACTTTTGGATTGAGATTAGCTAGTCTCGTTAAACTTTCTCCCTATTTGTTGGAGTTGACGTAATGAGATAAATTCTTGTTTATATTTGTGATATGATTAATTAGTCTTGTTTGACATTCTCCTGATGTGTGAGTTAACTAAATAAGATGAATTAATCATGCATGACTAGTATAGAACGCCTATGATCTCAATCCATTGCCATGAATGTCTCTCTTTATTAATTGCTTTCTTTATTTACTTGCTTTATTTACTTTTCTTGTCATTTATTTTCTTGTCCTCTTATCAACCAAACCCCCCCTTGATCCCCATAGCCAATAATTGACCACTTCATTGTAACTCCTTGTGAGACGACCCGGAGTCCAAAATACTCCGGTTAATTCTTATTTGGGGTTTGTTCTTTGTGACAACCAATATTTTTCCTTGAAAGGATTATTGATTGGTTTGGAAACTATACTTCACAACGAGGATTCATTTGAGGAAATTCTAAACCGTCAAAAACTCATTCATCAAAATGGCGCCGTTGCCGGGGAGTTGCATTGGTGTTGTGTTATTGGCTATTGTATATATGTGAATAGTGTGAATATCTTGCTTTTTTTTCTTTATTTGATAGCTTTTTGTTAGTTTTATTTTGCTTTTCCACTATGAATTCTCACCTTGGCTATGAGTTTGGTTCTAATTGTGTTGTAGGGAATGTGAAATTCAATGATGACACTCATTATGGATGGAACCAACAAAGATGGGAGGAGCCTCAAGGAATTGATCACTCCTATTGGCAACAACCTCCGGTTACTTATAGGTATAACTACCATCCTAATACATGTCAATTCAATGGCTATGGTGACTCCTTTTGTGATGATCAAGCACCACCACCATATGCTTATAATTCTTATCCTCAACATGAACCTCAACCATACTCACAAGCCTTTCTATACCAAACATCTTCCTATGATCCATATCCATCATTTCAATCATGGATGAATTTCTATCTACAAGTGAATCCTCTCCCATTGGACATGAAGTTGAAATTATAGAAGAATGTACACAACCTCCCATACCCTTGGTGAGCAATGAAGAAGAGAGTGAATCGGAAGAAAGCTACCAAGAGGAAAAAGTTGAATTGGTGTATATCGAAATTGAAGAATATGGAGAGGTTGATCAAGAGATGGATTCATTCATCAATGAATTCCTATCTAAAATTGAATCACCTCCCATTGGGCAAGAAATCGAAATTCTTGAAGACAACACCAAACCAAGTGATAAAAGGGAAAAGGTTGAAATTGAAAAAGCTTGCGAAGAGGTGGAAACAACTAAAGAAGAGCTTAAGGAAGTAGACCTTGCATTGTCCAAGTGTGGGGAGGTCGTCCTCCCCATGTCACCATCCAACACACCGTTCAAGTGGATAAAACTCCTACCCTCAAGCTTCACCTTCTCACTTGAATATGGTTTTATTGAAACGGATGGGCAACATAGGGCTCTTTGTGAGATCAAGAGTAGAAAGGGGTTGTGTAGTGGTTGGAAGTTTGGAATTAAGCTCATTGAGGTCAAAGCTTCAAAATGTGGGAACTACGATTGGATGGATGCTACCTTGTGTTAGTCTAGGAGGAAGACTTGGTATACTCAAGAGAATTCTATGTCTCAACCACCCGAATGGAAGAATCATGACAATCAACTAGAAGATGGGTGTAAGAATAAGATATGGGATCCCGGATCGAAGCATGCCAACCAACTATGGGAGCTCATTTCTTGGGTAGAACTTTGCCCAAGGATGGTGAATTTGGTTGGAATTTTTATCAACCATTTGAAGAACAATGATCCTTGGAGATTCAAAGATGAGTACAAGCATAAGCCACCATGACAAAGAGCTTCCCAAATGTCCAACTAAAGGATTTAAACTAAAAGTGCTAGGTGGGAGACACCCCACCATGGTAAACTCTTTCCACTCTCTTTTAGATTTGGTTAATAAGTGATTTGAGTTACCATTGTTAGGTAGTTTCTTCTTTGCAAACTTTTGTTTTAATATTTTGGTTGTTGGCTTGTTTCATTAGATTTGTGTCTTAAGTTTGTAGCTTAGTTGTTAAGTTTATTCAGTAGTTTAGCATGTTGAATAAGGCTTTTATGGTGTTTGGATAGCTGTTTGAAGGTTTGGAATGCTTGGATTGGTGCAAGAACATGAAAAATTTTTGAAAAACAGAGCACCATCCACGTGTACACGCGCCTCAAGCATTTTCGATCATCCACGCGGACGCGCCATGTACGCGTACGCGTGGATGCAAAGATTTCACCTCCAAGCCAAATTTCAGAGAGTTGTGCCTAACTTGCGCCTACTTTGTGCGCGAGGCACAAACCAACTCGCGCGTGCGCGCACCTGGCGCGTACGCATCCATAAGCCAATTGCACAATGCACGCGCACGCACGCCATGCGCGTGCGCGCCGATAGCGCCATTTGCACTCCTGGTACATTTTCCAGAGAGTTGTGCCACTTTTGTGCCTATTATGTGCCTGCCACCCGCGCGTGCGCGCACTTTGCGTGTCCGCGCCGGTAAAAAAAAAGAGTTTTTTTCCTCTTCCATTTTCTTTTGCCCATTGAATTCGTATACTTCCACTCTTTGCATTTTAATTTTGTTTTTATAGCTTGTTTTTACTTTTATTTTCATAGCTTATTTTTACCTTATTTTTTTTTGAGTTTCTTATTTTAATAATGGTGTTGATTTTTCTTACTCAATTGTTGAGAATTTCTTGGTTAATCTTGGTGCTTCTTGACTTGTTTGATATTGAGGGGTAATGAAACTTTTGAATCAATGCTTAATCTTGTATGACTCTTGTATCCTTTGTGCATTGATATGAGCTTACATGTTTTTTTTTCATTACCCACTCTTTCTAGTTGAACTTGATGCTTTTGAGTGCTCTTCATGCTTTGACTTTACTCTTGCATCAAGTGTTAGTTAATATGCCTTAGCTTACATTATCTTCTCACTCACATGTTGTAGCTACCATGTAGTGAGGACCCTATTCTTATTTGGCATTAGCCCCGCCTATGTTATATTTGCTTTAATATCGTTGATATAGGCTTAATTCTCTTTCTTTTTCTCTCCTTTGAGGTTGGCCACCAAAAGAGGGAAAGGATAAGCTTCAAATAGGGCAACAAACAAGTCCATCCGCACAACCTTTTGAAGGAGCTCATCAATTGCAGCAACCCACCCACCTTGTTCTTCTTTGCATGCACCGAGGACGGTGCAAATTTCTAAGTGTGGGGAGGTCGTCCGACCGATCTCCATGGGTAACAATTTCTTTCCTTCAACACCAATTTCTTTGTTAGTTAGTTGTTGCATTGCATGATAGGTTGCCTGTTAGTTATAATTTGTATATATTCTGTCATTTCTTTTTATGTTAAGACTACTTGGCTAGGGTGATGATTTCTTTTCCAAGAAAAATTGTTTTAGGGCACCCTACCAATTTGAAAAAAAATTTTGTGACAAACTTGCTTGAAAGAATTTATTTTGGAACATGGTTTTTGAGCTAAGAGCACAAGCTTGTGAGATTTGAGCCTAACTGCGTGGTTACATCTTATAACCACTTATTCTTCCTTCTTGTGTACATTATTCTCTTTCTATGATTGTAATCTTTGATTTGTTTGATTCTCTATGTCCATTATTTTGTGTATTCATGCATTTATATGATTGAGGCCATTGTTTCATTAGCTCACTTACCCAAATAGCCTTACCTCTTATCATCCATTGTTAGCCAATTTGAGCCTATGATTAACCTATTTGTTCTTAATTTAGCACATTACAAGCCTTAAAGCGAAAAATAATAAATGTCCTTTATTTGGATCTTTGATTAGCTTAGGCTAGTGTGTGTGTGTGTATCATTCAAGTATGGGAAGTCTTGGGACATTGGGTGAATAAAAGGGTAGTTTTGTGTTTTTGTTGTAAAAATTGGGAATTGGGTACATACTCATGTATTGATAAAATGTATAGACCTTATGCATTGATGTTCTTATATAGTTTGAAAAAAAAGAAAAAAAAAAGAGAAAAAGAAAAAGAAAAAAAATAGAAAAAAAATAAAAAAAAAGAAAAGAAATAAAAAGGGGACAAAATGCCCCAAAGCAAAGTGAAGCTCAATAAAGATCAATGCATATGAGTTGTAATAAAAAAGAAAATGCATGAGTATGTGAAAAAGTGAAAAATGGGTAGTTAGGTTAACCTAAATTGTATAGGTTGCTATAAAGGTTAGATTGGAAGTTTAAGGTAATCAAAGATTCAAATTTCAAGTCCACTTGACCAAATATACATCCTTACCTTAACCCTAGCCCCATTACAACCTATGAAAAGTCCTCATGATAGTTATATGCATGCATGAAATAAATGTTGATTGTTAGATGAAAAATGAATCTTGGAAAGCATGATTAGGAGAGCATTGAGAGAATCGACCCTATACACTTGAGCGACTACAGTGCAAACACTTCCAGTGAGGGTTCGATGCTCAACTCCATGACTCCCGGCTTTCATGAGCGTTCTTCTTGCAAGTCTACTTGAACTTCATTTTTATACTTGAATTGGTAGGATTCATGAGTCGTCATATGACCTTAGCCCTACTCATTTATACGTGCTCTTGGAGGATTGATTTATTTTTAACCAAGTAGGTAGAATCATTTTGCATTTAGTTGCACTCATATAGTTTAGGTTGCATATAGTTTATTTACATTGAATAAATGTTGATACCCTTTGTTCTCTCTTGATTTTAGCATGAGGACATGCTTAGTTTAAGTGTGGGGAGATTTGATAAACCCCGATTTTGTGGTTTATCTTGTGCTTATTTTGGGGGATTTTATCAACTTTTCTCACATTTATTCAATGAAATAGCATGGTTTTGTAATTCTCCCTTAAATTGTGCTCAAATGTGAAAACATGCTTTTTAGGCCCTAAAATTGGTGATTTTAATTCACTTTAATCCCATTCGATGCCTTGATATGTTTGTTGAGTAATTTCAGGTTCATAAGGAAAGTATTGGATGGAAGAAGTGAGGAGAAAAGGATGCAAAATGGGAGAACTCATGAAGAAATGAAGGAACCGTAAAGCTGTCAAGCCTGACCTCTACGCACTCAATTGGCCATAACTTGAGCTACAGAGGTCCAAATGAGGCGGTTCCAGTTGCGTTGGAAAGCTAACATCTGGAGCTTCGAAATGATATAAAATTTTCCATACGTTGCTTCTGGTATAGGGGCGCGCACGCTCACTTTGCGCGCGCGCACCGATGCTGCTCGACCCACTAAAGATGAAATCGCCCCCAGTGATTTCTGAAGCACTTTGGACCCAACCCAACTCATTTCTGATGCTATTCAAGTCAAGGATTGAAGGAGAGTCAACACAAGTAGTCATAGTTTTAGTTTTCATCATGTTTTAGGGTAGAATTCTAGAGAGAGAAGCTCTCTCTTCTCTCTAGAATTTAGGGTAGTTTAGGTTTACTTTTTGATGAGCGGATAATTTATACGCTTTTTGACATTGTTTTTAGTATGTTTTTAGTAGGATCTAGTTACTTTTAGGGATGTTTTCATTAGTTTTTATGTTAAATTCACATTTCTGGATTTTACTATGAGTTTGTGTGTTTTTCTGTGATTTCAGGTATTTTCTGACTGAAATTGAGGGACTTGAGCAGAAATCAGATTCAGAGGTTGAAGAAGGGCTGCTGATGCTGTTGGATTCTGACTTCCCTGCACTCAAAGTGGATTTTCTGGAGCTACAGAACTTGAAATGGCGCGCTTTCAATTGCGTTGGAAAGTAGACATCCAGGGCTTTCCAGCAATATATAATAGTACATACTTTGGCCAAGAATAGACAACGTAAACTGGCGTTCAACGCCAGCTCTCTGCCCAATTCTGGCGTCCAGCGCCAGAAAAGGATCCAAAACCAGAGTTGAACTCCCAAACTGGCACGAAATCTGGCGTTCAACTCCAAGAAGGACCTCTACACGTGCAACACTCAAAGCTCAGCCCAAGCACACACCAAGTGGGCCTCGGAAGTGGATTTATGCATCAATTACTTACTCTTGTAAACCCTAGTAGCTAGTTTATTATAAATAGGACATTTCACTAGTCTTTTTGACCATCTTTGAACACATAGTTCTTAGACCATGGGGGCTGGCCTCTCGGCCATGCCTGGACATTTCACTTATGTAATTTTCAACGGTAGAGTTTCTACACTCCATAGATTAAGGTGTGGAGCTCTGCTGTTCCTCAAAGATTAATGCAAAGTACTACTGTTTTCTATTCAATTCATCTTATTTCGCTTCTAAGATATTCATTCGCACTTCAACCTGAATGTGATGAACGTGACAATCATCATCATTCCTTATAAACGCGTGCCTGACAACCACTTCCATTCTACCTTAGACTGAATGAGTATCTCTTAGATATCTTAATCAGAATCTTCGTGGTGTAAGCTAGAATGATGGCGGCATTCAAGAGAATCCGGAAAGTCTAAACCTTGTCTGTGGTATTCCGAGTAGGATTCAATGATTGAATGACTGTGACGAGCTTCAAACTCGCAAGTGCTGGGCGTTTGTGACAGACGCAAAAGGAGGGTGAATCCTATTCCAGCATGATCGAGAACCGACAGATGAATAGCCGTGCTGTGACAGGGTGCGTTGATCATTTTCACTGAGAGGAGGGGATGTAGCCACTGACAACGGTGATGCCCTTGCATAAAGCCAGCCATTGAAAGGAGTAAGACTGATTGGATGAAGATAGCAGGAAAGCAGAGGTTCAGAGGAACGAAACCATCTCCATTCGCTTATCTGAAATTCCCACCAATGAATTACATAAGTATTTCTATCCCTATTCTATTAATTATTATTCGAAAACACCATTATCAATTTATATCTGCCTAACTGAGATTTGCAAGGTGACCATAGCTTGCTTCATACCAACAATCTCCGTGGGATTCGACCCTTACTCACGTAAGGTATTACTTGGACGACCCAGTGCACTTGCTGGTCAGTTACACGGAGCTGTGAACCGTGGTTTTGGCATCATGTTTTTTGGCGCCATTTCCAGGGAAAGAAAGAGCAATGAAATTTACATAATTAAAGTGTAATCATGATTCCGCGTACCAAGTTTTTGGCGCCGTTGTCGGGGATTGTTTGAGTATGGACAACTGACGGTTCATCTAATATAAAAATGTTTTCAAAAATTTTATTCAAAATTTTTAAAGAATGAATTCTAGTGTTTCATGGAAGCATGTGAAGCCTGGCTGGCTGTAAAGCCATGTCTAAATTTATTTGGACTGAGGCAGCAATTTGTTATCAAGAGCAAGGTAGTTGTTGCTAATCCACCTGCTGCTGTTCCTGATTCACCTGCTGAAGCTTGGCTGGCCATTGGCCATGTCTAGTGTTTTGGACTAGAGCTTTCTTTGAAAGCTTGGCTGGCTAGTGAGCCATGTCTAATTCCTGGACTGAAGCTTTAGACTAATATGGCGAGATTCCTGGAATTCATATTAAAAATTTTGGAATCCTTATTTTCCTTTTTCAATTAATTTTCGAAAAAAATTAGAAAATCATAAAAATCCAAAAACATTTTTTGTGTTTCTTGTTTGAGTCATGAGTCATGTCATAAGTTTGGTGTCAATTGCATGTGCATCTTGCATTTTTCGAAAATTTCATGCATTCATAGTGTTCTTCATTATCTTCAAGTTGTTCTTGGTAAGTCTTCTTGTTTGATCTTGATGATTTTTTGTTTTGTGTTGTATGGTGTTTTTCATATGCATTCTTGAATTCTTAGTGCGTAAGCATTAAAGAATTCTAAGTTTGGTGTCTTGCATGTTTTCTTTGCATTAAAAATTTTTCAAAATTGTGTCTATGATGTTCATCTTGACATTCAAAGTGTTATTGGTGTTCATCTTGACATTCATAGCATTCTTGCATGCATTTATTGTTTTGATCCATAACTTTCATGCATTGCATCATTTTTCCTGTTTTCCTCTCTCATCATAAAAATTTAAAAAACAAAAAAATATCTTTCCCTTTTTCTCTCATCAAATTCGAAAATTTGAGTTGACTTTTTCAAAAATTTTTAAAATCAAGTTGTTTCTTATGAGTCAAATCAAATTTTCATTTTGAAAATCTTATCTTTTTCAAAATCTTTTTCAAAAATCAAATCTTTTTCAAAATTCTTAGTTATTTTCGAAAATTCCAAAAATATTTTTCAAAAATCTTTTTCTTATTTTTATATCAAATTTTCGAAAATAACATAATCAATTAATGTTTTGATTCAAAAATTTGAAGTTTGTTACTTGCTTGTTAAGAAAGATTCAAACTTTAAGTTCTAGAATCATATCTTGTGATTTCTTATGAATCAAGTCATTAATTGAGATTTTAAAAATCAAATATTTTTCAAAACTAATTTCTAAAATATCTTCTTATCTTACCTTTTTCAAAAATATGATTTCAAAATATCTTTTCTAACTTCCTAACTTCTTATCTTTTCAAAATTTGTTTCAACTAACTAACTAATTTTTTGTTTGTTTCTTATCTTTTTCAAAACCACCTAACTAACTCTCTCTCTCTCATTTTCGAAAATATCTTCCTCCTTTTTCAAAATTTCTTTTTAATTTATTAATTATTTTAATTTTTAAATCTTAATTTTCGAAAATTACTAACATTTTTCAAAAACTATTTTCAAAAATCACTAACTCTTTTTCAAAAATTATTTTCGAAAATTCCTTGTCTCTCATCTTATTCTATTTATTTATTCATCTACTAACATCTCATCTCATATCTCAACCCTCCTCACAGTTGTGTTTCTTCCATTATATTACATTCTTTGTCCCCCTATACTGTGGTATAAAGGATCTCTATTATTATTATTATTTTTCTAGCAAGTTTCATGGACTTCCATCTGAAGATCCTTTTCAGTTCTTAACTGAATTCTTGCAGATATGTGATACTGTTAAGACTAATGGAGTAGATCCTGAAGTCTACAGGCTCATGCTTTTCCCTTTTGCTGTAAGAGACAGAGCTAGATTTTGGTTGGATTATCAACCCAAAGACAGCCTGAACTCTTGGGATAAAGCTGGTCACGACTTTCTTAGCCAAGTACTTTCCTCCTCAAAAGCTGAGCAAGCTTAGAGCTGATGTTCAAACCTTCAGACAGAAAGAAGGTGAATCCCTCTATGAAGCTTGGGAAAGATACAAACAGTTGACCAAAAAGTGTCCTTCTGACATGCTTTCAGAATGGACCATCTTGGATATATTCTATGATGGTCTGTCTGACTTAGCTAAAATGTCATTAGATACTTCTGTAGGTGGATCCATACACCTAAAGAAAACGCTTGCAGAAGCTCAAGAACTCATTGACATGGTTGCTAATAACCATTTCATGTACACTTCTGAGAGGAATCCTGTGAGTAATGGGACGCCTATGAAGAAGGGAGTTCTTGAGATTGACACTCTGAATGCCATATTGGCTCAGAATAAAATATTGACTCAGCAAGTTAATATGATTTCTCAGAGTCTGAATGGAATGCAAGCTGCATCCAACAGTACTCAAGAGGCATCTTCTGAAGAAGAAGCTTATGATCCTGGGAACCCTGCAATAGCAGAGGTGAATTACTTAGGTGAACCTTATGGAAACACCTATAACTCATCATGGAGAAATCATCCAAATTTCTCATGGAAGGATCAAAAGCCTCAACAAGGCTTTAATAATGGTGGAAGAAACAGGTTTAACAATAATAAACCTTTTCCATCATCCACTCAGCAACAGACAGAGAACTCTGAACAAAATGCTTCTAATTTAGCAAATCTAGTCTCTGATCTATCTAAGGCCACTGTGAGTTTCATGAATGAAACCAGGTCTTCCATTAGAAATTTGGAAGCACAAGTGGGCCAGCTGAGTAAAAGGATCACTGAAATCCCTCCAAGTACTCTCCCAAGCAATACAGAAGAGAATCCAAAAGGAGAGTGCAAGGCCATTGACATAAGCACCATGGCCGAACACAAAGAGGGAGAGGAAGACGCAAATCCCAAGGAGGAAGACCTCTTGGAACGCCCACCACTCACATCCATCCACTCTTCCCCATAAACCTACCTCATAAACTCCACCTACCTTCAAAATTCAAAACCAATTTCCCACCCCAACCCACCCATATGGCCGAACCTTAACCCCCCCTCCCTTCCCTATATAAAGCCCTCCATTCTTCTTCAAATTCACACAACACATCCCCTCTATACCCTTCTTGGCCGAACCACATCACCTTCTCTCTCTCCTCCATTTCTTCTTCTTCTTCATCTATTCTTTCTTCTCTTGCTCGAGGGCGAGCAAAATTCTAAGTTTGGTGTGGTAAAAGCATAAGCTTTTTGTGTAGAAGGAGCTCAATGGAAGATTGACTCCAAAGGCAAGCCGGTTCAACTAAGAAGATTGGACCTCAAGCCTGTAGCTAGAGGATGGTTGGAGTTCATTCAATGCTCAATCATTCCCACTAGCAACCGGTCTGAAGTTACTATAGACCGAGCGATCATGATCCATAGCATCATGATTGGAGAAGAGGTGGAAGTTCATGAGATTATACCTCAAGAGCTCTACAAGGTGGCTGACAAGTCCTCCACTATGGCAAGGTTAGCCTTAACTCACCTCATTTGCCACCTATGCAATTCAGCTGGGATTGACATAGAGGGAGATATCCTCATTAAAGAGGACAAGCCCATCACTAAGAAAAAGATAGAGCAAGCAAGAGAGCCTATTCATGGAGCTCAAGAGGCGTATGAAGCTCATTTACATGAGATCCCGAAGATGCCTCAAATGCACTTTCCTCCACAAAATTATTGGGAGCAAATCAACACCTCCCTAAGAGAATTGAGTTCCAATATGGGACAACTTAGGGTGGAACATCAAGAGCACTCCATCATGCTTCATGAAATAAGAGAAGATCAAAAAGCAATGAGGGAGGAGCAACAAAGACAAGGAAGAGACATAGAAGAGCTCAAGGACATCATTGGTTCCTCAAGAAGAAAACGCCACCATCACTAAGGTGGATTCATTCCTTGTTCTTATTTCTTCTGTTTTTTGTTTTCTATGTTATGTGCTTATCTATGTTTGTGTCTTCATTACATGATCATTAGTAGTAGTAACTATGTCTTAAAGTTATAAATGTCCTATGAATCCATCACCTCTCTTAAATGAAAAATGTTTTAATTCAAAAGAACAAGAAGTACATGAGTTTCGAATTTATCCTTGAACTTAGCTTAATTATATTGATGTGGTGACAATGCTTCTTGTTTTCTGAATGTATGCTTGAACAATGCATATGTCTTTTAACGTTGTTGTTTAAGAATGTTAAATATGTTGGTTCTTGAAAGAATGATGACTAGGAGACATGTTATTTGATAATCTGAAAAATCATAAAAATGATTCTTGAAGCAAGAAAAAGCAGCAAAGAACAAAGCTTGCAGAAAAAAAGGGGGGGGGCGAAAAAAATTGAAAAAAAAATAGAAAGAAAAAGCAAGTAGAAAAAGCCAAAAGCTCTTAAAACCAAGAGAGCTGTGTTCAAGAATCATCGTACTGAACTAGGAGAATCAATAACACTATCTGAAATCTGAGTTCCTATAGATGCCAATCATTCTGAACCTCAATGGATAAAGTGAAATGCCAAAACTATTCAAGAGGCAAAAACCTATAAGTCCCGCTCATTTGATTGAAGCTATTTGATTTTCAGTTGCTTGGGGACAAGCAACAATTTAAGTTTGGTGTTGTGATGAGCGGATAATTTATACGCTTTTTGACATTGTTTTTAGTATGTTTTTAGTAGGATCTAGTTACTTTTAGGGATGTTTTCATTAGTTTTTATGTTAAATTCACATTTCTGGACTTTACTATGAGTTTGTGTGTTTTTCTGTGATTTCAGGTATTTTCTAACTGAAATTGAGGGACTTGAGCAGAAATCAGATTCAGAGGTTGAAGAAGGACTGCTGATGCTGTAGGATTCTGACCTCCCTGCACTCAAAGTGGATTTTCTGGAGCTACCGAACTCGAAATGGCGCGCTTCCAATTGCGTTGGAAAGTAGACATCCAAGGCTTTCCAGAAATATATAATAGTCCATACTTTGGCCAAGAATAGATGACCTAAACTGGCGTTCAACGCCAGCTCTCTGCCCAATTCTGGCGTCTAGCGCCAAAAAAGGATCCAAAACCAGAGTTGAATGCCCAAACTGGCATGAAATCTGGCGTTCAACTCCAAGAAGGACCTCTACACGTGCAACACTCAAAGCTCAGCCCAAGCACACACCAAGTGGGCCCCGGAAGTGGATTTATGCATCAATTACTTACTCTTGTAAACCCTAGTAGCTAGTTTATTATAAATAGGACATTTCACTAGTCTTTTTGACCATCTTTGAACGCATAGTTCTTAGACCATGGGGGCTGGCCTCTCGGCCATGCCTGGACCTTTCACTTATGTAATTTTCAACGGTAGAGTTTCTACACTCCATAGATTAAGGTGTGGAGCTCTGCTGTTCCTCAAAGATTAATGCAAAGTACTACTGTTTTCTATTCAATTCATCTTATTTTGCTTCTAAGATATTCATTCGCACTTCACCTGAATGTGATGAATGTGACAATCATCATCATTCCTTATGAACGCGTGCCTGACAACCACTTCCATTCTACCTTAGACTGAATGAGTATCTCTTAGATCTCTTAATCCGAATCTTCGTGGTGTAGGCTAGAATGATGGCGGCATTCAAGAGAATCCGGAAAGTCTAAACCTTGTCTGTGGTATTCCGAGTAGGATTCAATGATTGAATGACTGTGACGAGCTTCAAACTCGCGAGTGCTGGGCGTTAGTGACAGACGCAAAAGGAGGGTGAATCCTATTCCAGCATGATCAAGAACCGACAGATGAATAGCCGTGCCGTGACAGGTTGCTTTGATCATTTTCACTGAGAGGAGGGGATGTAGCCACTGACAACGGTGATGCCCTTGCATAAAGCCAGCCATGGAAAGGAGTAAGACTGATTGGATGAAGATAGCAGGAAAGCAGAGGTTCAGAGGAACGAAAGCATCTCCATTCGCTTTTCTGAAATTCCCACCAATGAATTACATAAGTATTTCTATCCCTATTCTATTAATTATTATTCAAAAACACCATTATCAATTTATATCTACCTAACTGAGATTTGCAAGGTGACCATAGCTTGCTTCATACCAACAATCTCCGTGGGATTCGACCCTTACTCACGTAAGGTATTACTTGGACGACCCAGTGCACTTGCTGGTCAGTTACACGGAGTTGTGAACCGTGGTTTTGGCATCATGTTTTTTGGCGCCATTTCCATAGAAAGAAAGAGCAATGAACTTTACATAATTAAAGTGTAATCACGATTCCGTGTACCACTTTTCTTAAATCCATCTTTCAATTCTTGTTTTGATTTAGTTTCTCCTTTAATATCTTGTTGTTACACCTTTGTTCTTCTTAGTTT
Source organism: Arachis ipaensis (assembly GCF_000816755.2). NCBI lineage: Eukaryota > Viridiplantae > Streptophyta > Magnoliopsida > Fabales > Fabaceae > Arachis > Arachis ipaensis. The sequence goes on from NC_029788.2 coordinate 50,180,208, forward strand.
TCTTGTTAATTTCCCTTTTAAGCTCTCTTTTATGTTCATGGATGCTTTTGTTGGATTTGATTTTTCTTTAATGAAATTTTATGTTTGATGTTCTTTTATTGTTAATTTGAATTGTTGATTTACTTTCCTTGCAAATTGTAGTTGGTAGATTTTACTATTTCTTGCCATTTATTATGCTTTCCTTTTATGCCTTCCAAGTGTTTGATAAAATGCTTGGAAGGATGTTAGTGTAGATTTTGAGCATTCTTGGCTTAGAAAGAGTGATTGGGTAATCTTGAGTCATGAAAACCCAACTCATGTTGGTGATCTAGAGTTGTTAGCTAGTATTGTTTCCATTGACGCTAATCTTTTGCTAATTTAATTAGTGAGTTGATTAGGACTTATGGAATATTGTTTCCATTGACGCTAATCTTTTGCTATTTTAATTAGTAAGTTGGTTAAGACTTTTGGATTGAAATTAGCTAGTCTCGTTAGGCTTTCTCCCTATTTGTTGGAGTTGACGTAATGAGATAAATTCTTGTTTATATTTGTGATATGATTAATTAGTCTTGTTTGACATTCTCCCGATGTGTGAGTTAACTAAATAAGATGAATTAATCATGCATGACTAGGATAGAAAGCCTATGATCTCAATCCATTGCCATGAATGTCTCTCTTTATTAATTGATTTCTTTATTTACTTGCTTTATTTACTTTTCTTGTCATTTATTTTCTTGTCTTCTTATCAACCAAACCCCCCTTGATCCCCATAGCCAATAATTGACCACTTCATTGTAACTCCTTGTGAGACGACCCGGAGTCCAAAATACTCCGGTTAATTCTTATTTGAGGTTTGTTCTTTGTGACAACCAATATTTTTGCATGAAAGGATTATTGATTGGTTTGGAAACTATACTTTACAACGAGGTTTCATTTATGAAATTCTAAACCACACAAGAATTCTCATCATCAGGTATCCACAAGAGTAAAAGGTGGTGACGTTCCTTCTTTGGTCCATCTTCTTCTATGCTTTGAATAAGGAAGATCTTGTATGAAATAGAACTTGCTTCCATGTTATGTTTGAACCTTTTTAAATTCTGTCTTTTAAGTTTTTATGTTGAAGAGGTCTCTATGTGCTAGTCTTTATGTCACCGCATCCTTACTTTGCTTACTTGTATACTTGTCCCTTTGAATCAAATGAAAAAGTGAATGAGTGTTTACAAAAGACCAGAGAGTAGTTCATACTATGGAGTAAGTTCATGAGTTTATGGTATAGTCATAAGTTAGCTAAGTTGGTTCAACCATAAGGTGGGAGGACAACTATCTGTCATGAATACTGTGCTTGAGACACACCCGATGAGACTAGCTAAATAAGAAGATCCTAATAAGAAAAAGGGAAAGAACAATCAAAGTTGAGGAATAAAAGAAAGAAAAAATAACAAGCAATAAGGCTAGGCACCAATGGTTTTTAATCTTGAGGCATGTGTCTGTGGTGCTCCTGTGTGAGGGATCTACTTGGATGAATAAGCTCTTAGAGGTGCCTTATCACTTGGTAACTTGGGTTAACTAACCCGGGATTATCAGCTGAAAGTCCACTATCAAAAGTAACCCTCACTACAGAGCATTTAGTAACCCAAAGAGGTGCTGGACACCAAGGTCTCAAGAAAAGAAAATAAATAAACCATATGCCTGTGGTGTGTATGTATGGGGGAGAGACTTGAGCAAGTAAGTCCTTAGGGGTGCTTTAACACCTAGCACCTTGAACCAACTGGTTCGGGAGAGTTGGCTGAAAGCTTATTTTAAAGAGTTGCCCCCTTATAAAGCACTTAGCCCGAGGAACACAAATAAGCCCTGAAATGACAATAAAAGGATCAATGAATAAAGGTCTCATGAGATGCAATCAAAGTGAGTGTTCTAGGACATGATAAAGGTCTGAAAGCCAGAGAAGGAATGAACCTAAGTTGCTATGCATGAAAC
>NC_029788.2:50182177-50185752 GCF_000816755.2 Arachis ipaensis
GAGCCAACGTTAGTGACACTTAACATTATCACTAACGTTGGACCAAACTCATAAGTGGCCACGTTAGTTGCCACGTTAACTTAGTTAACGTGGCCTCTAACGTTAAGAAGAAAAGGGGAAGCCAATGCTAGTGTCATTCAACTTTCTCACTAATGTTGGCAAGTCACAAGAAGCCACGTTAACTCCCACGTTAACCTAGTTAACGTGGAAGCTAACGTGAAGAAACTAGGTGGTCAACAACGTTAGTGACACCAAACATTGTCACTAACGTTGGGATGAACACACACTATCCCCAAGAAGCCACGTTAACTCCCACATTAACCTAGTTAACGTGGAAGTTAACGTGAAGAAGAAAGGTTGTCGACAACGTTAGTGACACCAAACATTGTCACTAACGTTGGAAGGAGCCAACACAAGCCACGTTAACTTAACGTGGAAGTTAACGTGAGGAGAAGGATGATGAGCCAACGATAGTGACATTCAACATTGTCACTAACGTTGGAGATGGCTAGCACAGCCATGTTAGAAGCCACGTTAACCTAGTTAACGTGGACTCTAACGTGGGAGCTAAGGGGCACATTGGAACGTTAGTGACAATGTTAAGTGTCACTAACGTTCTCGAAGGTTGGCAAGCCTACGTTACAAGAGCCACGTTAACTAAATTAACGTGGACTCTAACATAGGAAAGGGGGAGGCTTCTCAACGTTATTGGGAAAGTTGAGTCCAAATAACGTGCGTGAAAGACAAAGAGGCAACGTTAGTGGCAACGTTTGTGCCACTAATTTTTCTGTGATTTCAGGTATTTTCTGGCTGAAATTGAGGGAACTGAGCAAAAATCAGATTCAGAGGTTGAAGAAGGACTGCTGATGCTGTTGGATTCTGACCTCCCTGCACTCAAAATGGATTTTCTGGAGCTACATAACTCAAAATGGCGTTGGAAAGTAGACATCCAGGGCTTTCCAGAAATATATAATAGTCCATACTTTGCCCAAGTTTAGATGACGCAAACTGGCGTTCAACGCCAGCTCACTGCCCAATTCTGGCGTCCAGCGCCAGAAACAAGTTGCAAAGTGGAGTTCAACGCCCAAACTGGCACAAAAGCTGGCGTTCAACTCCAAGAATGACCTCTCCACGTGTAGACTTCAAGCTCAGCCCAAGCACACACCAAGTGGGCCCCGGAAGTGGATTTATGCATCAATTACTTACTTCTATAAACCCTAGTAGCTAGTTTATTATAAATAGGACTTTTTACTATTGTATTAGACATCCTGGATTGTATTTTTGATCCTGTGATCAAGTCTTGGTTACTCCAGTTTTGCCCTCTGGGGCCGAGACCAATGAACTCCATTATCACTTATATATTTTCAACGGTAGAGTTTCTACACTCCATAGATTAAGGTGTGGAGCTCTGCTGTTCCTCAAGGATTAATGCAAAGTACTACTGCTTTCTATTCAATTCATCTTATTTCGCTTCTAAGATATTCATTCGCACTTCAACCTGAATGTGATGAACGTGACAATCATCATTATTCCTTATGAACGCGTGCCTGACAACCACTTCCGTTCTACCTTAGATTGAATGAGTATCTCTTAGATCTCTTAATCAGAATCTTCGTGGTGTAAGCTAGATTGATGGCGGCATTCAAGAGAATCCGGAATGTCTAAACCTTGTCTGTGGTATTCCGAGTAGGATTCAATGATTGAATGACTGTGACGAGCTTCAAACTCGCGAGTGCTGGGCGTAGTGACAGACGCAAAAGGAGGGTGAATCCTATTCCAGCATGATCGGGAACCTCAGATGATTAGCCGTGCCGTTACAGGGCATCTTGGACCATTTTCACAAGAGGAGGGGATGTAGCCACTGACAACGGTAAGGGAAGGAGAGGACGTGAATCCCAAGGAGGAAGACCTCCTGGGACGTCCAATGATCAATAAGGAGCTTCCCTCTGAGGAACAAAAGGAATCTGAGACTCATCTAGAGACCATAGAGATTTCATTAAACCTTCTTACGCCATTCATGAGCTCTGATGAGTATTCCTCTTCTGAAGAGAATGAGGATGTTACTGAAGAGCAAGCTGCCAAGTTCCTTGGTGCAATCATGAAGCTAAATGCCAAATTATTTGGTATTGAGACTTGGGAAGATGAACCTCCCTTGTTCACCAATGAACTAAGTGATCTGGATCAACTGACATTGCCTCAGAAGAAACAGGATCCTGGAAAGTTCATAATACCTTGTACCATAGGCACCATGATCTTTAAGGCTCTGTGTGACCATGGTTCAGGAATAAACCTCATGCCCCTCTCTGTAATAGAGAAACTGGGAATCTATGGGGTGCAAGCTGCTAAAATCTCATTAGAGATGGCAGACAATTCAAGAAAACAGGCTTTGGACAAGTAGAGGACGTGCTAGTAAAGGTTGAAGGCCTTTACATCCCTTCTGATTTCATAGTCTTGGATACTGGAAAGGAAGAGGATGAATCCATCATCCTAGGAAGACCTTTCCTAGCCACAACAAGAGCTGTGATTGATGTGGACAAAGGAGAATTGATCCTTCAATTAAATGAGGACAACCTTGTGTTTACAACTCAAGGATCTCTCTCTGCATCCATGGAGAGGAAGCATAAAAAGCTTCTCTCAAAGCAGAGTCAACCAAAGCCCCCACAGTCAAACTCTAAGTTTGGTGTTGGGAGGCCACAACCAAACTCTAAGTTTGGTGTCAAACCCCCATATCCAAACTCTAAGTTTGGTGCTGGAAGGTCTCAACAGAGCTCTGCACATCTGTGAGGCTCCATGAGAGCCCACTGTCAAGCTATTGACATTAAAGAAGCGCTTGTTGGGAGGCAACCCAATTTTTATTTAATTATATTTTTATTAGTTATATGTCTTTGTAGGTTCATGATCATGAGGAGTCACAAAATAAATATAAAAATTGAAAACGGAATCAAAAACAGCAGAAGAAAAATCACACCCTGGAGGAAGACCTTACTGGCGTTTAAACGCCAGTAAGAAGCATGTTTTGGGCGTTCAACGCCAGAACAGAGCATGGTTCTGGCGCTGAACGCCAGAAATGGGCAGCATCTGGGCGTTTGAACGCCAGAAATGCACCCTGGAGAAAAGCTGGCGCTGAACGCCCAGAACAAGCATGGTTTTGGCGTTCAACGCCAGAAATGGGCTACAAATGGGCGTTCAACAACCAGAACAAGCACCAATCTGGCGCTGAACGCCCAGAGTTGTATGCAAGGGCATTTCGCATGCCCAATTTGGTGCAAGGTTGTAAATCCTTAAGCACCTCAGGATCTGTGGACCCCACAGGATCACCTCAGGATCTGTGGACCCCACAGGATCCCTACCTACCTCTACTCACTTCTTCTCACCCCTCTTTCACACAATCCCATAAACACTCTTCCCCAAAACACTTCACCATTCACATCCATCCACTCTTCCCCATAAACCTACCTCATAAACACCACCTACCTTCAAAATTCAAAATCAATTTCCCACCCAACCCCACCCTATATGGCCGAAACTTAACCCCCCTCCCTTCCCTATATATAGCCCTCCATTCTTCTTCATTT
>NC_029788.2:50185804-50252299 GCF_000816755.2 Arachis ipaensis
AAAAAAATAGGCGAAAAAAAATTGAAAGAAAAAGAAAAAGCAAGCAGAAAAAGCCAAAAGCTCTTAAAACCAAGAGGCAAGAGCAAAAAGCCAGTAACGCTTAAAACCAAAATGCAAGGGCAATAAAAAGGATCCCAAGGCTTTGAGCATCAGTGGATAGGAGGGCCTAAAGGAATAAAATCCTGGCCTAAGCGGCTAAACCAAGCTGTCCCTAACCATGTGCTTGTGGCGTGAAGGTGTCAAGTGAAAACTTGAGACTGAGCGGTTAAAGTCAAGGTCCAAAGCAAAAAAAGAGTGTGCTTAAGAACCCTGGACACCTCTAATTGGGGACTTTAGCAAAGCTGAGTCACAATCTAAAAAGGTTCACCCAATTATGTGTCTGTGGCATTTATGTATCCGGTGGTAATACTGGAAAACAAAGTGCTTAGGGCCGCGGCCAAGACTCATAAAGAAGCTGTGTTCAAGAATCATCATACTGAACTAGGAGAATCAATAACACTATCTGAACTCTGAGTTCCTATATATGCCAATCATCCTGAACCTCAATGGATAAAGTGAGATGCCAAAACTATTCAAGAGGCAAAAAGCTACAAGTCTCGCTCATTTGATTGAAGCTATGTTTCATTGATAGTTTGGAATTTATAGTATATTCTCTTCTTTTTATCTTATTTGATTTTTAGTTGCTTGGGGACAAGCAACAATTTAAGTTTGGTGTTGTGATGAGCGGATAATTTATACGCTTTTTGGCATTGTTTTTAGTATGTTTTTAGTATGATCTAGTTACTTTTAGGGATGTTTTCATTAGTTTTTATGTTAAATTCACATTTCTAGACTTTACTATGAGTTTGTGTATTTTTCTGTGATTTCAGGTATTTTCTGGCTGAAATTGAGGGACCTGAGCAAAAATCAGATTCAGAGGTTGAAGAAGGACTGCTGATGCTGTTGGATTCTGACCTCCCTGCACTCAAAATGGACTTTCTGGAGCTACAGAAGTTAAAATGGCGCGCTACCAATTGCGTTGGAAAGTAGACATCCAGGGCTTTCCAGCAATATATAATAGTCCATACTTTGCCCAAGTTTAGACGATGCAAACTGGCGTTCAACACCAGCTCTCTGCCCAATTCTGGCGTCCAGCGCCAGAAACAAGTTGCAAAGTGGAGTTCAACGCCCAAACTGGCACAAATGCTGGCATTCAACTCCAAGAATGACCTCTCCACGTGTAGACTTCAAGCTCAGCCCAAGCACACACCAAGTGGGCCCCAGAAGTGGATTTATGCATCAATTACTTACTTCTGTAAACCCTAGTAGCTAGTTTATTATAAATAGGACTTTTTTCTATTGTATTAGACATCCTGGATTGTATTTTTGATCCTGTGATCAAGTCTTGGTTACTCCGGTTTCCCCTCTGGGGCCGAGACCAATGAACTCCATTATCACTTATGTATTTTCAACGGTAGAGTTTCTACACTCCATAGATTAAGGTGTGGAGCTCTGCTGTTCCTCAAGGATTAATGCAAAGTACTACTGCTTTCTATTCAATTCATCTTATTTCGCTTCTAAGATATTCATTCGCACTTCAACCTGAATGTGATGAACGTGACAATCATCATCATTCTTTATGAATGCGTGCCTGACAACCACTTCCGTTCTACCTTAGATTGAATGAGTATCTCTTAGATCTCTTAATCAGAATCTTCGTGGTGTAAGCTAGATTGATGGCGGCATTCAAGAGAATTCGGAAAGTCTAAACCTTGTCTGTGGTATTCCGAGTAGGATTCAATGATTGAATGACTGTGACGAGTTTCAAACTCGCGAGTGCTGGGCGTAGTGACAGACGCAAAAGGAGGGTGAATCCTATTCCAGCATGATCGGGAACCTCAGATGATTAGCCGTGCCATGACAGGGCATCTTGGACAATTTTCACAAGAGGAGGGGATGTAGCCACTGACAATGGTGATGCCCTTGCATAAAGCCACCCATGGAAAGGAGTAAGACTGATTGGATGAAGACAGTAGGAAAGCAGAGATTCAGAGGAACGAAAGCATCTCTACACGCTTATCTGAAATTCTCACCAATGAATTACATAAGTGTTTATATCCTTATTTTATTATATTATTTTCGAAAACTCCATAACTATTTTATATCCGCCTGACTGAGATTTACAAGGTGATCATAGCTTGCTTCATACCAACAATCTCTGTGGGATTCGACCCTTACTCACGTAAGGTATTACTTGGACGACCCAGTGCACTTGCTGGTTAGTTATGCGAAGTTGTGAAGATATGTTTAGACCATGGTTCTGTGCATCCGTTTTTGGTGCCATTGCCAGGGAATCAATTTCGAACAACAATTCACAACCAAGCTCTCTTTGAATGGATGCATTCCCACACTTTATAACCTCTGGTCTATGCTGTCTGTACTTAGATCTGGGCCAAAAAGGGCTTCAGAATTTGCTATGAACGTTTTCTGCAATTTCTGGTGCGTGGCCTCTGTCACGCGTCCGCGTGGGTCACGGGTCGCGTCATCTGGAGCTTTTTCTCTCCACGCGGTCGCGTCAGTCACGCGTCCGCGTCGTGTGTGTTCTACTCAAGGCGTGCGGTCGCGTCAGTCATGCGGCCGCGTCGCTGTTTCTTTGCTTCTGGCACGCGATCGCGTCGTCCATGCGATCGCGTGGATACCAGTTTCCTTAAAGCTCCGTTTTGCCTTCTCCTTCCATTTTTGTATGTTTCCTTTTTCATCCTTTAAGTCATTCTGCCTTAGAAAATCTGAAACTACTCAACACACTAATCACGGCATCGAATGGAAATAAAGGTAATTAAAATAATTAATTTTAAAGCTTAGGGAACATGTTTTTCACAATATGACATAATAAGGAAGGGAAAGTAAAACCATGCAATTAATGTGAATAAGTAGGTGAAGGATTGTATAAATCACTCAAATTAAGCACAAAAGAACTCACAAAATATGGGTTTATCACTCCCCCCAATTTTCCTCTAACACATTTACAAAAGCCTGCTCGACCTCATCCAGACTTTCCCAAGAATACATAGCCACTACTACAATCTTTTGCCAGTATAAATGGAAGGTGGGCTAATTATTCTCATCCAAGAAGAAAGGGCAAACACCCTCAACAGCTCAGACCTTGAAATAGTAATTCTTAAAGTCCCTAAATGACTCATCATACATAGAGAAAACTTTCTTCCCTTGAGTAGCTCAAAAAGAAACCCAAAAAGCTTTCTTCTTAGCTACGCCAGGCTTCGTCAACACAAAAAGGTATCCAACTCCTGACACAACAACTAGAAGATTTTTATGAAGTCCCATGAGTTAGGATGGAGCTGAGAAGGGGCTACATTGCAGGACCACAACAGATCGGTTTCAAATGGGATAAAAGGAAGGGTAATGTTTAATTGACTGAAGAAGTAGTCATAATCATAGAAAAAAGGATGTTCCCATTGAGTCAAAGGAGGAAAACTAACCCTCTCCTCAGGGTAAGGTGACACCAACTCCTAATTTTTATCCTGGTTCCTATTACTACAGATTCTATGGTGCCTTCTAAGTCGCAGGAAGTACTCAGGATCAGCCACAGTAACAAACATCAACACTATGGAATCTAGCCAGTCAGACATGCCATCAGGGATCTTAGTAGACATTTCAACAATATTTTTACAGAAAGACATAGGTCAACTATTCCTACAATAAGAAAAAGAAAAATGGATTACTACCAAACAACTCGGGGAAAAATGGAAATAACTCGAATAATAACATATAAACATCAAGACTCAGATACGTCAGTAAAAGGGAAACCCTAGAACTCACACCAAAAGTCCAGGGGCACCCCTTTGGAGGTAGTGACAAGGCAAGAACCCGGAAAGCAAGAAATCGACAAGTCTATCCCTTAACATTTCTCAATAAGAAACCACAATCCTTCTCTAGCAACACTCCACACAAAATAGCAAGAAAGTCATCATCATCAACAAAAGATATTAAAGTTACAACCTTTCTTACTGACAGTTTATCATCAAGGCTATAACTTCAATCTATCAACAAATCTTCGAAAAACCAAGACTTTGAACAGAGGGATACAACCACAAAAAGAAGACAGAAATTGCGAAAAATAATAAAACCCTAAGGAAGCGAAAGTCACCAGGCACACATCGCAACAAAAGAGTGCAGGAATCACCACAAAGATGCAAGCTTTTTTAGAAATTCGTGAAAACAAAATGCCTAAAAGAAAGACACAACCTTTTTTTGAAAGGGTCAAGATTCTCACAGACAAAGTCAGTAAAAATCACATGCAACATCACAGACATGGAAGAAGGCGACTATCATAAAAAAGAGGAAAATACCAACCTGTAGAGGAAGAAGAAGCAATCGCGAGGGAAGGATCAGGAAGAAACATCGGCAAATCCACACCAACAATCGCTTTCGGGGCAAGGAAAGAAGGAAGCGCGAAGACGCGAAAACAGAACGTAGAAGAACGAAGCACTACAGCAAGCGAAAGCAAAGAGAAAATAGAGAAGAAACTGAAAAGATGAGGCATGAAAATTCAAAATGAAATGAAAGAGGGGGAAAGAAGGGAACGGTAAAAGAGGATTTAATGAGCATTTAACCCTTACACGTTCCCAAGAAAGCACAACGCGCGCTGTAATTAAAGAGGAATAAGATAGAAAATGCTTCACATTCAAGTCTTAGCAGGAGTCATACTATAGATTGACCCAAAGAAGAAATGCTCGAGCTCGATTTCCTCAAAAGGGTCAAAGTCTAAAGGACATGACCTTAAGGGAAAAGTCGAGCTCAAGCAGGGGCACTGTTCATACCCTGGGTCGAGCTATTCGACCCGGACTGATTGAAGACAAAGCGACCGACCTCTTCAGGTCAGGTGCCTGATCTCTTCTTTAAAAGAGCTCGGCCAAATCGACATAAGAAGCCCAAGAAGGCCCAAACGAAGGGACACAGCCCAATCTAAAGGCAGCCAAAGCCTAGAAAGATAAAGGCGGTTCCCCTTAAAAGATAAGATGACTTCACTAAAAGATAAGATAAGATAGCTAACTTATCTTATCTAGAAAGGTCAACTCGCACTACTATAAATACACTGGAGAACCCAGGTATAACTCATACTCTGATTCTACATAATACCTGCTTAAAGCCCATGCTAACTTAAGCATCAGAGTCTCTTGCAGGTACCACCACCCTCCGGTGATCAAGGATCAGCAGCACCTCCAAAGTCAACAAGTTGGACCCAATAGTTCCGGCCACCACAGCAGATCTCATCCGAGATCGACCTTCAGTTTCAGGTAACCCTCGGAACACTTTCCAAAGAAGATCATCACAAATTGGGACTTGGTTAACAAGTTCTTGGCCAAGTTCTACCCCCCTCAAAGAATTATCAAACTCAAGATTGAGGTGCAAACTTTTAAACAATTAAAGGGAGAATCCTTGTATGAGGCTTAGGAGAGGTATAAGGCATTGATCAGAAGATGTCCTTCGGAGATGTTTAGTGAATGGGTGAAGCTCCAGAACTTCTATGAAGGTCTCTCTATGAAAGCAAGAAAGGCATTAGACTACTCTTTAGGAGGGTCACCTCAAATGATGAAAACTCCAGAGGAAGCACATGATCTCATAGATATGGTGGCTAACAACTAGTACTTCTACTCCTCAAAGAGACAAGAAACTCCAAAGAGAGGTGTATATGAGCTTGAGGGTATGGATGCTATCCTAGTCCAAAATAACCTGATGCACCAACAAATCCAGCAGCAGATGGAAATGATGGCAAAAAGGATGGATGGACTTCAATTGGCTGCAATCAGCACAACAAGCCAAGCTCCAAATGCATGGGGCCAAAATGAAGAAAGCTTTGAGGCATACAACAATGAGCAGCAGCCTGAGCAAGTCTAATATATGCACAACACAGGCTCTTCCCACAATGATTTCTATGGGGACACATTGATAAACCACTATTTTATGGCTTATAATGTGTTTAATTGTGTGGTTTTATCATGATTTTCACCCACTTATTCATATGATTAGAACGCATTTATATTTCCTTCCTAAAACTATTACATGATTAAAAACTTGCTTCCTAGAGACTTTTAATTATGTATTTTAATTCTCCTTTATTCCATTCAATGCCGTGATCTGTGTGTTAAGTGTTTCAGGCTTTATAGGGCATGAATGAATTGGAGATTGGAAAGGAAGCTTGCAAAAATGAAAGGAACACAAGAAATTGAGGAGATGACCAGCGAGAAGTGACGCGGCCGCATGGCTCATGCGACCGCGCGAAAGAGAGGAAATCGCAGTGACGCGGCCGCATGGCTCACGCAACTGCACGGATTGGAATAGCACAACTGACGCGGAGGCGTGGACGACGCGCCCGCGTGGCAAGCAAAACGCCGAATGACGCGTCCGCATGAATGACGCGATTGCGTGACGTGCGCGATCTGCATAATCTGCAGAATTTGCTGGGGGCGATTTTGGGCCCTACTTTGACCCAGTTCTCGGCCCGGAAAAGCAGACTAGAGCCAGAGAACATGCAAAAACCAAAAACAACATTCATTATACATAGTTTTTAGTTTTTAGATCTAGTTTTACTCCTCCTCTAGGTTTTCTCTCTACACATTCATAGTTCTTAGGATTTTATTTTCTATTGCTCTTTGAATTAGGATATTGAGAAGAGTTATTACCTCATCAAGACTTCGTCATTCTAGTTCATTTTCTTTACTTGGCTTTACTCTTCCATGTCCTTTAATTTACTCAATTTTACTATTGGATTATTTTAGAATTTATTAATACAAGAGTTACCTTTATTTTTAATTGATTCCTTTGAGTTTTATTTATCATGTCTTCCTTTAATTCCCCTTCCTATGTTATGAGTTCTACATTCACAATGAGCGAGTAGTTCCCTAACTTGATGGGGAGTTGATTGAAAGGAACCCTTAAGTTGGGATGCTTAAAAGAAAAATTGTAATTAGGCTTAAAAGAACCCTCTCTAGTCACTGACACTAATCCTTTTCAATTAAGCGGATTGGAACTTGTGAATAGAAACAGCATTCCAACCTGTTTGACCTTCCCTTACTTAGTAAGGGATAACTAAACAGAACAACCTTCAATTATCAATTAATCTTGAGAGTACTTCAACAAGAATAGGGCTTCCAACTAATCTACTCCTGGTCAAGGCTTTTATTTAAATTATTTAATCTCTCTAATTTAATTTCCTGTTTATTCAACTCAACCCTTTTTGAAAACATCTTATTAATAAAATAGCACACCTTTCTGCAACTCGTTGGGGGATGACCTGGGATTCATATTCCCAGTATTTTAATTTTAATTTTTGTGACAACCCTTCTAAATTGATAAGCAGATTTCGGGTTGATTAAGAACTATACTTGCAACGCATATCTCATAACAATTCTTAATTCGCCAATTTCTGCCACGTCAATTTTTGGCGCCGTTGCCGGGTAGTTGCAATAGAGTGCTAAAATTATTAATTGGAATTTATTTATTTGTATTTTATTTTATCTTGCTACTATGAGCTGCATGTTTCTTTCGCTAGATGACGCGTTCATTTCCTGATCCAAGCTTGCCAGTATTCGATCCTGAGATTGAAAGAACTATTTCACGAATAAGGCAAGCTCGGTGTTAGTTAGTCCTCTTTGAGGGCAGATCTGAAACGTCATTTGAGGAAGAAATTAGCCCTTGTTCTACTGATTCGGTTGATTTACGTGTAGGTGACATGGCAGAACCTAGGAGAGTTACTATCCAGGAGGCTGGAGCCCCTGATTTTACAATTCAACCGTTTCAAGCGCATCATCCAGCGGTGGCTATAGACTTTGAAATAAAGACTGCACTGCTCAATTTGATGCCCAAGTTTCATGGCTTACCTGCTCAAGAGCCTATCAAGCACCTGAGAGATTTTCAAGCAGCCTGTTCTACTGTCAGGCATGATGGTGCAGATGAAACTTCAATTTTGCTGAAAGCTTTCCCATTTTCTCTTGAGGGAAAGGAAAGAGAGTGGTACTACACTCAACCCACAGTAACTGTATCCAACTGGGATACACTTAGAAGAGAATTTTTGGAAAAGTTCTTTCCAGCTGAAGTTACTGATAAACTGAGGAAAGATATTTCCATGATTGTTCAGGACGAATCTGAGACTCTCTATGAATACTAGGAGTGCTTCAATAATCTTCTGGAAGCATGCCCCCACCATATGATTGACAAGATAGTATTGCTCAGTTACGTCACACAGGGTATGAGGCCCCAAGATAAGACCACATTGGAAAGTGCTAGTAATGGGTCTATGAAAAAGTACAAGACCACTGATGAGGCATGGTAATTGATCAGCGACTTAGCTGAATCTACTCGGAATCACAGGCAGAAACATGGCCGTTCAAAAGCCGTTGTAGAAGTATCCTCTAGCAAAGAGACTGCTGCTCTAACTCAGAGTATCTGTGAAATGACCAACTTGCTGAAGCAGATGCAATTGAATCAACAACAAGTTCAGCAAGCTCAACCTTCTCCACCACAGCAAAGCCAACAGTTAGTTCCACAGAAAGTTTGTGGAATATGTGCTGATTATAGCCATTATACTGATGAATGTCCGCAGCTCCAACAGGAAGACAACACCGTGGCAGCCACTCATAACTTCTATGACCGCCCCAACCAAGGGTACAATCAAGGTGGCAATTACAGCCATGGATGGTAGGACAATTCTAACCATAATTGGAGGGACAACAACAACAGAGGAGGCAGAGACAATGAGGGAAATCAGAGGTGGAATAACAACAATAACAGGCAGCAGAACCAGAACCAGCCTTACAGAGCACCTCACCTGAGGAAATCCCAAAGACCACAGAATAACCACCAGCAGACCTCTCAACTTACTTATCCTTCCTCATCTTCTAATGACGACTTACTACAATCTATTGATCGCAGACAACAAACCATGGAAAATAACCTTTATGCTACACTAAATGGTCTGAACTCTACCCTGCAAGCTCTTGTCTCACAGATTGGATGAATGAATAACTCCAATAACCAGCCTTTGAGCTCCAGTGGAATCCCCTCTCAACCATTACCCAATCCAAAGGATGGTATTAATGCCATCACCCTAAGGTCCGATACCACACTGCAGGAGAGGAATCAGGAGGAGCCAAGCCCACTAGAACACGCCTCAGCTGAAGAGGTAGTGGAAATAGAAGATGTTGAAGAGGAAGAAGACATACAGGACATAGATGAAAAAGAAGAAGTTTAACCACAGGAGGAAGCACCACAGGGTGCAGACACTGCAGAAGACACCACTCCCATTCCATTTCCACAACTTGCAAGGAAGCCCAGGAAGCAGCTGGAACCTGATCCCAAAATGGTAGAGATATTCAAAAAGGTTGAGGTAACTGTTCCTCTTTTTTATGTTATTCAAGAGGTACCTAAATATGCAAATTTTCTAAAAGATTTATGTATACATAAAGACAAAATTAATGAATTAGAAATTATTCCTTTAGGTAGTTCCATATCTGCTTTAATGGGAGGTTTACCTGAAAAGTGTAGTGACCCAGGTCCATGTATGGTTAATTGTACTATTGGTGGTGTAGTATTTTCTGACTGCATGGGTGATTTAGGAGCATGTGTGAGTATAATGCCTTTGTCTATATATGATATTTTGAGGCTCCCTCCCTTAAAAAGGTCGGTAGCTCGTTTTGTGTTAGTAGATAAAAGTATTATTACAGTGGCTGGAGTTGCTGAAGATGTATTAGTGGGCATTAAGGGGCTCACATTTTCCATTGATTTTTATATCCTGGAGATGCCCCAAAATGACTCAGAGAAGCCATCATCAATCCTACTCAGAAGACCATTCCTGAAGACCTCGAAGTTCAAATTAGATGCTTTTTCAGGAACATACTCTTTTGAAATTGATGGCCGAGTAGTAATCTTCAATCTAAATGGAGTTATGAAGCATCCTCCGGAGGATCATTCTATCCTCCAGTGTGACATTATAGATGAAACTGTGGCTGAAGTTCACCAGAGGAATTCGAAGAGCAGTACGTAGGACAAGGTCCAAGTGTGGGGACATTCTCAGAGGACAATGACAGTGCTTTACCATTGTTACCAGCTCCAGACAACCCAGAGCCTGACCATGATCAGAAGTTAGAATTAAAACCCCTTCCTCCACACCTCAAATATGTTTACCTTGAAGACGAGCAGAAGTTTCTAGTTATCATTGCAAGGGAACTCACTTCTCAACAGGAAGAGCAGTTACTTAGAGTGCTGAGGAGGCACAAGAAGGCAATTGGTTGGAGTTTGGCAGACATAGTAGGCATCAACCCTCAAGTCTGTGAGCATAGAATATTTTTAGAAGAGGGAGCAAGACCCATCCGTCAACCCCAGAGAAGACTGAATCCCACTATCTTAGAGGTTGTCAAAAAGGAAGTGACCAGACTATTGGAGGCAGATATCATCTATCCCATCTCAGACAGTGAATGGGTAAGCCCAGTACAAGTGGTGCCAAAGAAGTCTGGAGTCACTACAGTGAAGAATGAGCATGGAGAGCTCATGGCAACCAGAGTTCAGAACGCTTGGAGGGTCTGCATTGACTACAGACGCCTCAACCAAGCAACCCGTAAAGATCACTATCTTCTTCCATTCGTTGATCAAATGCTGGATCGTCTGTCAGGTAAATCACATTATTATTTTTTAGATGGCTACACAGGTTATTTCCAGATTCATATAGCTCCTGAGGATCAGGAAAAGATCACTTTTACATGTCCTTTTGGGACTTATGCTTACAAGAGAATGCCCTTTGGCTTGTGCAATGCACCAGCTACCTTCCAAAGGTGCATGATGTGTTTTTTCTCTAATCTTATTGAGGACTGTATGGAAGTTTTTATGGATGATTTTAGTGTATATGGCAATTCCTTTAGCCTTTACTTAGATGGATTATCCAGAGTATTAGATAGGTGTGTCAGTACAAACCTTGTATTAAATTTTGAAAAATGTCACTTTATGGTAAAATAAGGTATTGTACTGGGACATGTTGTGTCTAATACTGGCATTTCTTTAGATCCAGCAAAGGTGGATGTTATTTCTAATTTACCTTACCCCTCTTCTATGAGGGAAGTCCATTCATTCCTTGGCCATGCAGGTTTTTACAGGAGATTCATTAAGGACTTCAGTAAGGTAGCACTTCCCTTATCCAGGCTACTGCAGAAAGATATTGAGTTCGAGTTCAGTGAGGATTGCAAACAAGCATTTGATAAGCTGAAGACCGCCCTGACTCAAGCTCCAATTGTGAGAGGACCAGACTGGAGCCAGCCATTTGAAATAATGTGCGATGCCTCCAATCATGCAGTAGGAGCAGCACTGGCTCAGCGTAAAGGTAAGGACCCCTTTGTTATTGCTTATGCGTCTAAAACCTTAGATGCCGCTCAGTCCAATTACACTACTACTGAGAAAGAGCTTCTTACTATTGTTTTTGCTCTGGATAAATTCAGAGCCTATTTACTTGGTGCGAAGGTAGTAGTGTACTCAGACCACGCAGCTCTAAAGTATCTATTAGCTAAAAAGGAGTCCAAACCAAGGCTTATATGTTGGATATTGCTATTACAAGAATTTGATTTAGAAATTAAGGATAGGAGTGGTAACCAGAATTTAGTGGCAGACTACTTGAGTCGCCTTGAGCACATTACAGATGACCCCACTCCTATAGCTGATAATTTCCCCTTTGATAACCTGGAAGCAGTATCTGAGGTAGTCCCTTGGTATGCACCTATAGCTAATTATCTAGTTAGCCGCACTTTTCCTCCAAACTTTTCTAAGCATCAAAGAGACAAGCTGAAAAGCGAGTCTAAATATTATATATGGGATGACCCATATTTATGGAGATGTGGCACTGACCAGGTAATTAGACGGTGTGTGCCTCAATCAGAATTTCAGTCCATCTTAGAGGCATGTCACTCATCTGAGAGTGGAGGACATTTAGGCTCTCAAAGAACAGCTAGAAAAATCTTAGACTGTGGATTCTGGTGGTCTACTCTTTTTAGAGACGCTGCTGAATTTTGTAGATCTTGTTTTCCATGCTAAAAATTTGGTAATATATCCAAGAGGGATGAGATGCCTCAACAAATTATGCTTTTCTGTGAAATTTTTTATGTTTGGGGCATTGACTTCATGGGTCCATTTCCAAATTCTAATGGTTATCTTTATGTTATTGTTAGCTGTGGATTACGTTTCCAAATGGGTGGAAGCAATTCCTACCCGCACTGATGATGCTAACACTATTGTTTCCTTTGTGAGAAACCATATTATATGTCGCTTTGGATCACCACGAGCAATCGTGAGCGATCAAGGCACTCATTTTTGTAACAGGAGACTAACAGGATTAATGAAGAAGCATGGGATAATTCATAAGGTTGCAACAGCCTACCATCCTCAGACTAATGGGCAAGCCGAGGTGTTAAATAGAGAGATAAAGTGTATCTTGCAGAAGTTAGTCAAACCTCGTAGAAGAGACTGGAGCACCAAGCTACAAGATGCACTCTGGGCATACAGAACAACATACAAAACCGCCATTGGGATGAGTCCTTTTTGCTTAGTTTATGGAAAAGCTTGTGATCTCCCTGTTGAAATAGAGCACAAAGCCTTTTGGGCAGTAAAGGAGTGCAACATGGGAATTGAGAAAGCCAAAGCTGAAAGGAAGTTGCAACTGCAAGAACTAGAAAGCCTTCGCCTAGAAGCTTATGAGAACTCAAGACTATACAAGGAGAAGATGAAGGCTATACATGATCAGCACATTAAGAGAAAAGAGTTCCAACCTGGGGACTTAGTCCTCCTTTACAAATCTCGACTGCGGCTCATGCCAGGCAAGTTGAGATCAAGATGGGAAGGTCCATACAGAGTAGAGAAGGCCGAACCATACGGAGTTTATCACCTAAGTCATCCTTCAAGCTCTAAACTAATCAAAGTTAATGGACATCGTTTAAAGCTGTACCATGGCGAGAAGCTGAAGAAAAACAAGGAACTCGAGATCTTCCTCTTGGAAGATCCCCACATAGCCGAAGCCTGAGTTAGTGGAGCGTCCAACTTACGGACGTTAAAGCAAAGTGCTAGGTGGGAGACAACCCACCATGGTATGATCGTTCTTTTCCTTATTTTTAGTTTTTCTATTCAATAACTCTTCTCCTTATTAGTGCATTTCGTGCATCTGCATCTCCATACTTTTATTAAAAAAAAAAATTTCACGCGACGCGACCGCCTCATTGACGCGTCCGCGTTGCAGGAGTTAGGAGAGACTAATAAAACGAACAGAGAGTCACGCAAGAGCGTGGCTGGAGGCGTGCCAGTGGCACAAATCGCCCCACGCGACCGCGTCGCCGATGCGTCCGCGTCACTTGGGAACATTGGCCTCCCACGCGATCGCGTCACTCACGCGGCCGCGTGCCTTGGATTTCGACGTGAAAAGGGTGCACGACCGAAAGTTGTGCTAGAGTGGTGCTGGATTGGTGCTGAACGCATAATTTTTCCCACGCGGACGCGTGCCCCACGCGACCGCGTCATATCCTCATAATGGCCACTCACGTGATTGCATGCTCCACGTGATCGCGTCACCCAATATTTGGCAATTACTGATTTTGAACAGAGAGTTGTGCGAGTGCGAGGCTGCCCTCGCGCCAGTGGCATAAAACGGGTCACGCGACCGCGTGACCGACGCGACCGCATCAATCAGTATCAGCGCAAGTCGCGCGACCGCGTTCCCCACGTGACCGCGTCGATTGAGCTGCACAGCTTCCCTGATTTGCCACTTTTCTTATCTTTTTCTCCCCAAATCCTATTTTCTCTTTATCCTCCTTATTTCTTCCTCCTCCCTTCTTCCTTCTTCCTTTTTTCTCACTTTTTACAGTCTCACTCTCTCTCTCACCCCCATTACCAAGGTTTTTCTTTTTCTTCTTCCCTCCTTACTTTTCTATTTTTCTTCTTATTTTTATATGTTATCTTCTTTTGTTTTCTTTTTACTTTCATTATTCATATTTTCTTTTTCTTTTTTTTTTCCTTTTTACTTGGTGTTAGAAATTTATTTGAGTCATTATTTCTCATTATATGCTTATGGATTGTTGTAAATTTGTTTGGCAATTATATATTACTTTTTAAAGGGTTGCTTGCATGTTTAATTTAATACTTTCTATACCTTAATTATCATGCATGCTATGTGTTTGTGAAAAAGCCCATATGGCATTATGCACCTTTCTACATTACTCTACTATTCAATGCTTGCTTTTCACAAAACCCTTTTTATATTTTATTACTTAAATATAATTGTTATTACAAACAAATTGTTAGTTTGAAAGACTTGGTAACCTAACTTGGACATTGAATGCTTGATCTATGCTCCTCATGCCTTTGCCTGCATGCCAATAAACCTCTTGCATTTAATTGTCCTCATATGCACTTGCTATATCTCCATTGATTACCTTTTCACATGTAGTGATGACCATGTGTTAACGACATCCTCTTTACTGTGCATTGATTATCACTCCTACAACACTCTTCCTTGCTCTTTCTCTTTGAACTTAATTTCCTTCCTCTTCCCTTTTTCAGGATGGCCACCATGAAAGGAAAGGAGAAGGCAGAGCCCTCTTCCACTGCGGTTAAACCCTCAACAAAAAGAACTAAGAGGATTATAAAGGTTGATGATAAAGAAAAAGCCTTCCCAGCAAAGGATACTGCACGATTTCCCAATCGCTACTGTGAGCAGATGTTCCCCATCCTGGCAGAAAGGAGCTACAACAACGAATACCTTCTTCTCCTCCCAAACCATATTGCTACCTTTGTTGAGCCGCAAATTGTACAAAGACAATGGGGTTTCCTACAGAGACAGCCGAGGCAGGTCAATCTTTCTTGGGTAGTCGAGTTCTACTCCAACTTCCACCAGCCAACCCTGCAGTCTATCTTTGTCCGTCAGAAGCAAGTCCCCATTACAGAAGAGGCCATTCAAAGAGCTCTAGGTCTTCCCCCTATTCCAGAAGGATTGGACGCCTTTCAAGAAGCCACACTCAAGCGTCAGATGTACCAATTTGACTGGGATGCCGTTCTCAGAGTTATCGCACTACCTGGCAGCCGTTGGATCTACGGATACCATCGTACCCGCCCTAAGGGAATATCGGCTTCAGCACTTACCTTGGAGGCTCGCGTATGGGCACAGATGATGTCCCATTACGTCTTTCCGAGCACTCACGAGTCCTCCTTCACTACGGACATGGCCGTTCTACTATGGTGCATCCTTACAGACCAACCTCTGAACCTACCAAGACACATCTGGAGTGCCATGGGACACGTACAAATTGCGGACAACTTACCTTTTCCCGCCTTGGTCTCAGATCTTATCTCAGCAGCCGGAGTCTCCTACAGAGATGAGGACACCAAAGCCATGCTTCCACGGGATGATCAGTATGTCCCTAACGGGAAATACATCAGACCTCCACCAGCCGCCACAAGCCATCCTACTGAACTAGTTGAAGATATTCCTTCTTCAACACCACAAGTACCTACAATAGACCAACAGCTCCATCAGATACTCGAAAGGTTGGATCGGCAAGAACACAAAGCTAAGATGAGAGAGCGCCGTAACAAGCGCCGATTCACATACCTCAAGGAGCTGATTATGGGAAAATTCAAGGACTCAAAAACCCCAGATTCTACTTCCTTTACCAGCACAGGAAGCCATGATGGCCCAGACTGTGGAGATACTACTACCACCCCACCTTTGTTTCTGACAGATGGCACCGAGGACGGTGCAAAGCCTTATGTGTGGGGAGGTCGGTCAGTACCTGACTTCCGGAGGTAATTTCTCTTCCTTAAACACCAATAAATTAGGATATTTATTTAGTTTTTCTTTTGTAGAATAGGATAAATTGCATAGTAAAAGATTAATTGCATGCATGTTCTACTTGATTGAAAAGATAATAAGTTTCTTCTAAGACTCTATTTTTGGAACAAAATTTCACTAATTTTAATTAAAATTTTTATGTTAAATTTGCTTGAAGTTGTATTTGGAACATGATTTTTGAGCTAAAGAATACACAACCTGTGAGATTTGAGCCTTTATGCATGGTTACATTATTTAAACATAATTATTTTATTCTTGTGTGTTTACTTCTCTATGATTGTAATCTATATTGTGTTCCATCCTATATGTCCAATGTTTATTATATTTATATGTTTGCATATGATTGAGGCCATTATTTGTTTAACTCACTTATCCAAATTAAGCCTACCCTTTCAATTACCTTTGTTAGCCACTTTGAACCTTTAAATCCCATTTGTTCTATATTTTACCACATTACTAGTCTTAAGCGGAAAAACAATTATATATCCCAAACTGGATCTTTGGTTAGCTTACGATAGAATTGTGTGTGCTAATTAAGTATGGGAAATTGTGGGAACAAAAGATAATAAGGGAATGTGTCATGATAATATAATGGGAATTTAGATACCTACTCATGTGAAACTATAAGAATTAAAAATCTATGTGCATTGATAAGCTATGTTTATTTTTATGTTTGTATAAAAAAAAAGAGAAAAAAACCAAAAATATTCAATAAATAAATAAGGGGACAAAATTACCCCAATATTAAGTTAAGAATTCAAAGATCAATGCATGTATGATAAAATTAAAAATAAAGAGTTAGGTATGAAAGGGAAATTCTGGGTAGCTAGGTATGAATTCTAAAGTTATATAGAATATATATATATAGGTTATGTTAAAGCTTGGGTTAATTAAAGATTCAGTTTATAAGCTTACTTAGCCATATGTGTATCCATACCATTACCTTGGCCCCATTACAACCTTGAAAAGACCTCATGATGTTTGTATTGGTATATTAAATGTTGTTGATTGATTAGGAGAAGAACAAAAATTAGAAAGCATGATTAGAGAAGGATAGAGTGATTGCCCTATACACTAGAGAGATTAGAGCGTACATACATCATCAGCGAGGGTTCAATGCTTAAATTTCTGTGTTCCGTGCTTTCATGAGCTACCTTCTTGCATTTTTATCTGTCCTTACTGTATAAGAATTGAATTAGTGGAATTTGATTTGTAATTATTTTGAAGAGCTTATTTACTATTGATCAAGTGGACAAGGACCATATAGTTGCATTCACATATATAGGTTGCATTGCATTGCATGAGTTTTACATGTTCCTACTCATCTGTTTTATCTCCTTCAACTAAGCATGAGGACATGCTAATGTTTAAGTATGGGGAGGTTGATAAACCACTATTTTATGGTTTATAATGTGTTTAATTGTGTGGTTTTATCATGATTTTTACCCACTTATTCATATGATTAGCATGCATTTATATTTCCTTCCTAAAACTATTACATGATTAAAAACTTGCTTCCTAGAGACTTTTAATTATGTATTTTAATTCTCCTTTATTCCATTTGATACCGTGAACTGTGTGTTAAGTATTTCAGGCTTTATAGGGCATGAATGAATTGGAGATTGGAAAGGAAGCTTGCAAAAATGAAAGGAACACAAAAAATTGAGGAGATGACCAGCGAGAAGTGACGCGGCCGCATGGCTCATGCGACCGCGCGAAAGAGAGGAAATCGCAGTGACGCAGCCGCATGGCTCACGCAACCGCGCGGATTGGAATAGCACAAGTGATGCGGAGGCGTAGACGACGCGCCCGCGTGGCAAGCAAAATGCCGAATGACGCGTTCGCATGAATGACGCGATTGCGTGACGTGCGCGATCTGCATAATCTGCAGAATTCGCTGGGGACGATTTTGGGCCGTACTTTGACCCAGTTCTCGGTTCGGAAAAGCAGACTAGAGCCAGAGAACATGTAGAAACCAAAAACAACATTCATTCTACACAGTTTTTAGTTTTTAGATCTAGTTTTACTCCTCCTCTAGGTTTTCTCTCTACACATTCATAGTTCTTAGGATTTTATTTTCTATTGCTCTTTGCATTGGGATATTGAGAAGAGTTATTACCTCATCAAGACTTCGTCATTCTAGTTCGTTTTCTTTACTTGGCTTTACTCTTCCATGTCCTTTAATTTACTCAATTTTACTATTGGATTATTTTATAATTTATTAATACAAGAGTTACCTTTATTTTTAATTGATTCCTTTGAGTTTTATTTATCATGTCTTCCTTTAATTCCCTTTCCTATGTTATGAGTTCTACATTCACAATGAGCGAGTAGTTCCCTAACTTGATGGGGAGTTGATTGAAAGGAACCCTTAAGTTGGGATGCTTAAAAGAAAAATTGTAATTAGGCTTAAAAGAACCCTCTCTAGTCACTAACACTAATCCTTTTCAATTAAGCGGATTGGAACTTGTGAATAGAAACAGCATTCCAACCTGTTTGACCTTCCCTTACTTAGTAAGGGATAACTAAACAGAACAACCTTCAATTATCAATTAATCTTGAGAGTACTTCAACAAGAATAGGGCTTCCAACTAATCTACTCCCGGTCAAGGCTTTTATTTAAATTATTTAATCTCTCTAATTTAATTTCCTGTTTATTCAACTCAACCCTTTTTGAAAACATCTGATTAATAAAATAGCACACCTTTCTGCAACTCGTTGGGAGATGACCTGGGATTCATACTCCCAGTATTTTAATTTTAATTTTTGTGACAACCCTTCTAAATTGATAAGCGAATTTCTGGTTGATTAAGAACTATACTTGCAACGCATATCACATAACAATTCTTAATTTGCCAATTTCCGCCACGTCACACATACAACTCCTCGTGGACGAACCACCCCAACTTGAGGTGGGGAGACAATCAGGACCAATGGCAGAAGAACTCTAATCCCAATAACTTTCGCTACACAAGCAACTAAAACCATCAACCCATTAACAACAATCCATACAGAAAACCACAAAATAACTTTTCCACACCCACTTTCTATCCATAAAACAACCCCTCAAATAACTAAAATAACTTCTACCAACCACCAACATCTCACACACAACCCCAACCACATCAAGAATCTCTAATCTAGAGATGATGATGGAAAAGCTCATAAAGAACCAAGTGTTGGCAAGTAAGAACTATGAAGCATCATTGAGAAACCTTGAAAGACAAATACGGTAACTATCCAAGCAACCTGCTAAGAGGATAATTAACACCTTCCCAAGTGACACCAACCCTAATCCAAAGGAGGAGTGCAAGGCCATACAGCTTAGGAGTGGTAAAACATTGGGAAAGGACAACAAGGATGCCAGCAAGGAAGAGACAGAGATTGAGGAAAATGATAAGGTGGATCCCAAGAAGGACAATGAACCACAAGCTCTAAGGAAAGGCAAGCAAATCTTAGATTCACAAACACAAGAAAAGAAAGAGGAAATGAAGCCATTTGTTCCTTAATTACCTTACCCTCAGAGATTTCACAAGGAGATGAAGGATCAACAATTCCCTAAGTTCTTGGAGATCAACATTCCACTAGCTGAAGCCTTAGAACAAATTCCACTTTATGTAAAGTTTCTCAAGGAACTCATAACCAAAAAAAGGAGATAGAAAGAGAAAGAAACTGTAATCCTCACCTAGGAATGTAGCGCTGTGATCCAAAAAGGTCTGCCACCCAAACCTATGGATCTAGGAGGCTTTTTTATACCATGCACCATTCGGAACATAGCAATTGACAAAGCATTATGTGACTTGGGATCAAGCATCAATTTGATGCCATTTTCTATGAGGAATAAGCTGTCAATAAAGGAGGTCAAACCCACCAGAATGTCACTACAACTGGCTGATAGATCCTTTATAATACCCAATGGAGTGGTGGAGAACCTTCTAGTTAAGGTTGACAAATTTATTTTCCCTGTGGACATTGTGATCCTAGATATGGAAGAGGAGGGAAGCGACTCAATCATTCTTAGAAGACCGTTTCTGGCCACAGCAAGGGCAATTATTGATGTGGAAAAAGGTGAAATGATTCTGAGGGTACATGATGAACAGATAGTCCTCAATGTTTTCAAAACAATACTGTACCCTGTTGAAAAAGAAAATTACATGAGGATTGAGGACAAAGACTAAAGCTGGAAGGAGAAGCCCAATGAGTCACCTCTAAAACGCATAAGCTCATCCTTGGGGGAGAATAATGAAACGGAAGAAAAGCAGAAGGTTCAAGAAGTCAGAAAAGCTAAAAAAGAACTACAAGCAAAGACTCCAGAGGTGACAACAAATAAGAAAACTCCTGACATTGAGCCTGTCAAGAAGGAAGAATCATCAAAAAAGTGGGAGAATAGCAAGAAAAGGGTGCCTAAAGGATGGAAGAATAAGAAGATTCCAACTGATGGATTCTCACCAGGAGATAAAGTGAGGCTAATCTATCAACAAGTAGAAATATCTCCACACTTTTTTGGATACTATACTGTGAGCAAGATCCTTTCACTTGAACACATAGAAATCATCAAACAGGACACTGAAAGGAAGTTACAGTGAGAGTTTGGCCACTCCATGACTATGACATAGGGTCTTGAACAATAAAGGAGACTAGTCACATGTCCTTGAAAATTGCTCCTTGGAAAGCACTACCTTGTATACATTGGTTAGTTAGGTGTGTCATAAGATCACCTTGATGACCAAACCTACCAACCTCATAAAGAAGCAATCCATGTCCCTACCTCACTTTGCATGCACACCCTTCATTTCCACCATATAAAATGAATCCATACCATCCATTCTTTCACCACCTTTCATTATAAATAACCTCCATTTGGTTCAAACTTTCCCCTTGAAGAACCACATTCTTATTTTCGCACTTCACTTCTTGTGTTCCTTTGATTCCAAGTCTCATCCTCATATTTCTTCATTCAGCCACCTCTTCTTGTTTTCACTTAATCAATCAAATTATCTTCCATCTCAAGCTGAGTTAAATCCCAAAGTGGTCCTTGAGATTCATAAAATGCATCGATTTAGTCCCTGACTTCCCAATTGCACTAATTACATCCTTCAGATTGCAAAAAATGCATCAACATGGTCCCTTTCGAATTTTCCGTTCATATTTCTTGCCGGCGGGAGTGACGTGGCAAATGATTGGCACGCTGGAGAATGGAAAACGTCATCGTATTGAGTTTTGGTGCTAAACCCATAACTAGACGATGCCGTTTTAAGTAGGAAGTATTAACAAAATATTCAACCAACCCCCCTCCCCACCCCCTATATTCAAATAGATCACTTCGTCTTCCTCATCTTTTGTAAACTGAAAGCGCCAAACCCTTGCATTCGAGAGCCCTGGCGAGGCTTTTCGGAGTGAAACAATTTGGAGTTCAGAGAAACCTGGTCATTGTTGGTTCAAGATCGCTGAAGGAAGGAGCAAAGATTCTGCGTGAAATCCCCTGTGACAGAGGTAGGCATGCATTATATTAGATACTGTTGTTTTGTTTTACATAGTGGTAAGGTATCCATTATTATGGATTTTACTTGAGAATTTGGTGTAGATTGATGAAAATGCATGGATGCTATGTTAGTAGCTAGGGTTTTTTGCACCTGGTGGTGTGGGTAGGGGTAATCGGAATGCCCTGTTTTCAAATCGAAAATATGGGCATTTCTATAATGGCATAGTCACTGAAGTAGTCATTTTGTGTTCTCAACTTCTGATACATCAGTTATCAGATTGGAGTTTTTCAAATTTAATGCTCAATTATTGATTTATGATGTTGGCTTCTTGAAATTAGAATCTTTTAGAAGGGTTTAGATGCATCATCCATTCTATATTTCCTTCTTGAGAACAAGGAAAATGTTTAAAGCTTTCCTTTAGGCATTGCATTTCTCCAGTGCAAGGCATGGGAATGAATTCTTGTTTGGCTTAATTAGATGGAGGGTATCCGAGGATTTAGAGTTAAATTGAGTCCAAGAGAAAACTATTGGCAAACATTTAAAAAGATTTAGATTTTAATATTTTGATTTTAACATGATTTTCTATGGGCTCTTCACAGGATGTTTCCCACACCCACACCGATCTGGTACTCGCAAGCCTCTACTCTGACTTGGCCTCCTTGTGGTTGATCGCATAGAACTTCCCTCTCCTTCATCGGCACGTCCAACCATTATCCAACCAGCAAAGCAATGGCTATGAGAATGAGTAGGTAAGAAGAAAAAAAAGAAAAAGAAGAAGAAGACAAAGAAGATGATGAAGACGAAGAAGTGGTGTGCTACTTCTGAGTTAGGGTTTAAAAAGGGATCAGGAACCAAATTGGGTCATAAACTTTTATTTGCCACATCATGCAACCGTTAGACACTCCAGCGTGGCAATCATTCCCCATGTCACTCCTACCGGCAAGAAATATGAATGGAAAATTCGAGAGGACCACGTTGATGCATTTTTTGCAATTTGGAGGAAGTAATTAGTGCAATTGGGAAGTCAGGGATTAAATTGATGCATTTTGTGAATCTCAGGGACCACTTTGGGGTTTAACTCATCTCAAGCTATACTCTCAATCTCCCTCATACACTACACTTTCCACCATTCCCTATATTTTCTTTCTCTTCCATTTGGCCCCTTTGAGGCAAATCAATGGCATCATCAAGCTCAAAAAGAAGAAAGGGAAAGGAACCTGTAGAGGAAATTCCTTTTGTCAATTGGAAGTTTAAATCTGTGTTTCATGAAATACAACTCGGGTGGATGGAACCAAAAGAAATATTGCCCGAGTTATCCTTCCAACTTCCAGATGATGAATGCCTTGAGATAAAAAAGAAAATTGAAAGGAGGAGATAGGAACTTCTCACTAATCCGCTCACACTAGTAAATAGAACTCTTGTCAGGGAGTTTTATGCTAATGCGGTGAGGGAAGATTAGAAAAATGACACTCCTTATAAGAGCTACGTAAGAGGGGGTAGAATTTGATTTTAGCCCGAGCACTATCATGAGGGTTCTCAAGCGTAGATCAACACCATTTGAGGAAGCTAGTTATCACACAAGAGTGAGTGGTGACCCTGACTGTGAATAAATCATTAATGACATTTTTTTATAAGGGCTAATTGCGTAAGGGACTCCAAGAGAATGCCAAGATTCATTAGACGAGGAGACCTTATTCCGGAAGATAAAGGATGGTTTGAGCTTGTAAGGAGATCCATTCTCTCTACTGCAAACAATTCGGAGGTCAATGTCATGAGAGCGACCATAGTTCATTGTATAATGACGGGAGGGAAAATAAGAGCTCATGAGATCATAGCAAAAGGTATTCAAGAGACAGCAGAGAAGAGTGATTCGGATGCTTGGCTTTACTATCCTAGCACCATCCTACACTTATGTAAAAAAGCTAAAGTAGTGTTTGAGGATCAGGACCCAAAATGGGTGTCCGTTGGCAAGCCAATCACCCCTCAAAGGATGGTATATATTACAGCTACTCAAAGTCAGAGAAGGCCTCAAAGGAGGAAGAGGGTGGAACAACAAGAAGTGGAGCATCAAGAAATAGAACAACAAGAGGAAGAACAAGCCCCAACCACCTTAGATATGAGCCAAATCTAAGAAGCCATTGATGGTTTATCAAGGTAATATTTGAAAAGCCAAGAACAACAAAGGAACTTCGAACTCTAGCTAATGGATTAGCAGAGGGGATTCCAATCCCAAATGATGGATAAACAAAGAGAGCTGCACATGCAACTCATGGAGTAACAAAGAGCATTACTCTCAACTCTATGAGTCCATCCACCAAGTGGCCGAAAAGAAAATCCATCAAGAAAAGCGTATCCAAGAGCTCAATCAATGCCAGAATGTTCACATGAAGACTTTTAATGAGTATATGGTTCTCAATAAAGGGAGGCATTTAGACAGGGTCGAGTATAACATGAGTACTCAAGCTAGACTTAACTATTTAGTTGGCTACCTGCCTCATTTGTATCAGGGAATCCAAAAGTATGATGACATTCATGAAAGGCTGGAATCAAGAGAAATAGAAAGAGCAAGGTGCAATGAAGCCAAATTGAAGAAGAAGATGGAGGATGCTGGCTTTTGGAAGAGGCTGGTAGGAATGTAGAAGGAGAAAGGAGGTGCAAGCAGCCAACAAGAGGGAGATCAAGAAGAAGAGAAGAAGAAGAAGAAGGGAAAGCAAGCCAAGGAATAAAAAGGTGGTGCATCTCTCTTTTCAACAAGTTTAATAAGGAAATGCATGTGTGAAACAGAACATACCTCCACATTTATTTCATTACTCTTTGCACTATGTTTTCGTTATGTTTACTTTGGCTTGCTAGTTTAATACCTAGGCCACTGCATCATATCTTATTGTATGCTTTGTTTCCTATGCTTCAATTAAAGAAAATGTTATGAAACAGAGAAAGAGTAAAAGTCCAAGTTGGTAGAAGATAGAATAAAAATCCCAAGGTTATGTGGTAGTACATGCTTGAGTACTTAGTAAGTTTACAAATAAAGTGGAAGGGTAGAGTGTTACCTTAAGTATAGGCTTAGTGTGCATTGTATGAAACCCTTGTGAATAAAATATCATTGCAAAAAGAAAGAAAAAAAAAAGAGAGAGAAGATGGCGTTAGTGGCCAAGTTAGCCCACTAACGCCAGTGCTAATGTTGGCAATAAAGAAAGAAGACAACAATGAATAAGCTAGGCACCAATAGCTTGACCCTAAAGATATATGCCTGTGATGCTTTTGTACAAGGATATGCTTGGATGATTAGGTTTTAAGGAGTGCTTCATCACTTGATAACTTGGGTTAACTAGGATTATCAAACAAAAGTCCATTATCAAGAGCAACCTTGCTACAAAGCATTTAGCAACACAAAAAGGCACTGGGCATCAACGTCTCAATGTTAAATTGCAAGTCAAGTGCCTGTGGTGTGTATATGTGGAGGAGAGGCTTGAGTCAGTAAGTCCTAAGGGGTGCTTCAACACCTAACACCTTGAGCCAACTGGGTCGGGAGTGTTGACTGAAAGCTTATCATAAAGAGCTGCCTTAACACAGAACACTAAGCTTCAGTAAAAAGAATAAGCCTCTAGCAAGAAAAATAAAAGCAAAAAGTTCAAACCAAGGATCAAAGAATAAAAGGGTTACATAGAAGCAGTAGAGTTAGTAGTTAAGGGGATGCTATAACCTAGAAACCAATAAGTTTATGAACTTCAAAGATGCCATGCATGAAATCCCATGAACCAGGATTGAATATCTTTCAATAAGGGCTTCTATCTCTTTGTGTTCTCATGCATTCTTCTTATGCTTTACTGCTTGCTTAGGGACAAGCAAGATTTAAGTTTGGTGTTGTGATGCCTAGGCATCTTTGGCTAGTTTCACCAGCCATTTTCTATAGTTTTTACTTAGTTTCATTCCTTATCTTCATCAATAAGTTAGCATTTGGATGAGTTATGTATGCATGTCTTGATTCATCAAACATAAGTGAATTATGATCATTTTCATTAGATTTATGCAAGAACTATTTGATGTATTGAATGATGCATTATCTTGTGCTTATGGCAAAGCTTTGATGCACTTGTTTGATTGATGATAGGCAAGAAGAAGCAGAGGAGAAGCAAAAAAGAAGAGGTGTTGGCATTAGTGGCTAAGTTAGCCCACTAACGCCAGTGCTAACGTGGTCTACAAGGAAGAAGCTGGCGTTAGTGGCAAAGTTAGCCCACTAATTCCAGTGCCAACGTTGCCAATGAAGAGGTGTTGGCATTAGTGGCCAAGTTAGCCCACTAATACCAGTGCTAACATGCTCAAAGAAGAAGAAGAAGATGGTGTTAGTGGCCAAGTTAGCCCACTAATGCCAGTGCCAAAATTGGTCAAACAACAAGGGGGTCTTAGTGACCAAATTTAGCTCACCAACGCCACTACACAAGGAAGAAGGTACCAACGTTAGTGTGCTAACGCGACCAATGTTAGCACACTAACGTCTTTGATCATTGAATGAAGTTGGGGCAGGATGATTCGGCTACTGTGCGCACACACGGAGCAGTGTGTACGCACCAGAGAAAAATTTGTCAGTGTGTGCACGCACGAAGCAGTGTGCGTACGCACAACAAGAAGAGCATTAATGGCTATGTTAATGTGTTAATGCCAGTGTTAACACCAGCTTGGAAGAGATTTGTGGCATTATCAAGGTTGTTAATGCCAGTACTAATGCCAGTTCCAGGGGCACTCATGCAAGTATGACAACGTTAGTAAGCTAACGCCAGCGTTAACTTCAAAAAGGCCAATCTTAACTTGCTTCAACTAAGGCCAAGGGCCCAAATCCAAGTACTTGAAGACTTATTTGAAGAATGTATATATAGGAAGAGTTTTGAACTTAGAAAGTAGGACCGAGATTACGGACTCTTACACAGAGGACGTACTCTGGAGCTTAGCTTAGGACTCTTAGTTTTATACACTTTTACATTCTGCAACTTTACATTAGCTTACATTAAATTTTGGTTTACTTTCATGCAATTTCAATTTCCTGCAATTGTTCTTAGAGTGATGATTAACTAAACCCCAATCATTAGGGGGAGGAGCTCTATTGTAATTCAAATGAATTAATGAAATTCTTCTTCTTCTCAATCCGCTTGTTGTAGTTAAGGGAAAACTTCTGTGCTTAATAGATCTATTCACTATTGGAAGAGGGTTTAAATATACTTGAATCTCTATGGAGCCTTGGGAGAGGGATCATAGAATTCAATTTGATGCTCATTCCCTCACAACTCTCTTGATCAATAAATTCCTAGTTTGAATTGAGATCCTGAGAACTTGTGTGGCTTATGGATTAGAGAATTGAACTTAACCTTGATACACGAAAACTTGTCTCTCAACAAATTTCCACCGGCAAGTGCACCGAATTGTCGTCAAGTAAAAACTCACTGTAGAGTGAGGTCGAATCCCATAGGAATTGGTTGGTTGAGCAACTTTAATTGGAGAATTGCTCTAGTTGAACTGAATCAGAATTTGAATGTGAGGATGGCAGAATTTAATTTGGCGGGAAACTTAAAAGGCAAGAAATGTAAATGAACAGAATGTAATCAACAGAATTTAAATGGCAAAAAGGAAATTGCAGGAAACTAAAGTGTAGAAACTTAAATTGCAAGAAATTAAATGGGGGTGGGGTAATTGAGCATCAAAATAAACAGCAGAATTAAAAGAATGGGTAAGATCAGAAGTGGGAAAGCTCATTAGGGTCAGGAGATGTTATAATCTTCCAGATCAAATTCATTTTCATCTCTTCCTCAATCAATGCATTCATTGATCTCCTTAGCAATCTTAGGTGATTGGATCCCAATTCCTTGGCAATCCAATCTCTCTAAGCATGAACAATTGCCCAATTCCTTGATTTAAGTTCTCATGGGAAGAGATGAAGTATGGTCACTGATTATACCACACATATTCATAGATCACAGTATTGGTAAAATTACATATCACAATATCCATCCAAACCCCAACCTAATCCAATGTGAGAAAGATTTCAAGCATGATTATGTGATTTCTCTTCCAAGCCTATCACAGAACCCAATTACATTCAATTTTTTTTCCAAGCCTATTGAATGTTTGACTGAGGAATGAAATCTTTCTAGGCAGATCAAGAGAAAAGACAGAAGAAGAAAATTGAAAACTAATATTGATACATTGAATTACAATAGAGCTCCCTAACCCAATGAAAGGGGTTTAGTTGTTTATAGCTATGGGAATGGAAATTGAAAATGAAAATTACATTGCAAGTAAACTGAAATTGCAGAGATAGTAAAATTATGTAGAAAATACAATTTTAGATCCCAATCTCTCTAACCCCCGAAAAGGAAAATAAAAGGAAGATAATAGAACTAAACTAAAAGAGAAGTGCAGAGAAAACAGAGTTCTGAACTCCCAGGGACCCCTCAGGGCCTCTCGAGAGCTCCTTTCAATCTTCAAAACTCCTCTATTTATAGCTTCTTCTCATCTTCAATTGGATCTTCAAATACTTGGATGTGGGCCTTAGCCTTAATTGAAGTAGTTAGGAGTGATTCTTTGATGATGGGCATTGGAAACTAACTTTCATATTCTGTATTAGTGCATTTTAGAATGAAATTAGCCTTAACGTTGGTAACCACGTTTGTATAAAAATGTTGGGTCAAATTTTGCTTGAGAAAAATGAAATATGGGCAATGCCAGCAACGTTTGACTCAACGTTGGTGCACCAACGTTCGCGCCGTCACGAGTGTGCGTGGCTCATGCGTACGCGTTAATCAGGTCGCTCAGGCATTCGCGTGCAAGGGCAAAATGTGCGTACGCGTCAACGCAATTTTTCCCAACTTGAGTTTTGAAATTCTCATTGCAGGCGTTGGACTCAACGTTGGCTCACTAACGTTCCCTCCAACGTTGGCCTTCCCACGCGTGTGCGTCACCCACGCGTACGCGTGGATTGTAAAATTTTCACGCCCACGCGTACGCGTAGCCCACGCGTGCGCGTCGTAGCTAATTCTTCCAATTTCCAGAAAGTAAACTGTATTGAAAAATGTTTAGGGTTTAGGGTGTAGGGTTTAGGGTTTAGGATTTAGGGTTTACCAACATTCCCTCTAATGTTGGCACCAGATTCTTGCAGAATGTTGCATTGCCCCCTTTCCTTGCTCTACCTCTGCTTCTTTTCACCTATCATCAACCAAACACATGCATCAAAGCTTTGCTAAATTCACAAGATTTTGCACCATTCTTAAGACACAAGTAAATATAGTATAAATCTCATGAAAATGCATCAATTTAACCATGTTTGAATGAATCAAGGCATGCATGAAATTCTCATCCAAATACTTACTTATTGCCTAAGAAATGCATGAAACTACCCTAAAACAAACTAAAAATGGCTTGTGAAACTAGCCAAGATGCCCTGGCATCACAACACCAAATTTAAATCTTTCTTGTCCTCAAGAAAATGATATAATATAAGAAGAGAGAAATGAAAATACAAGAGATACAAGTCCTTATTCAGAGAATTCAAATCCTTGGTTCATGGAGTTTCATACATGGCAATTTAGGTTCATGTTCTTGCTGGCTTCTAGGCTGTCATATGCTCTTGAATTCTCACTCTATTGCCTTCTATGAGACTCTTATTCTTGATCCTTAACTTCTCTGTTTTTGTTTTCTTTACTTCTTTAGAGCTTATTTCTTTTTGTAGCTAAGTGTTCTGTGTTGAGACAACTCTTTAGGATAGGTTTCCATCCAACACTCCCGAACCATTTGGTTCAAGGTGCTAGGTGTTGAAACACTCTTAAGGACTTAATCACCCAAGTCTCTCCTCAACATCTACACACCACATGCACATGGTTTGTTATTCATTTCTTAGTCCTTGGTGTCCAGCACCTCTTTGGGTTGCTAAATATTTTGTGACAAGGTTGCTCTTGATAGTGGACTTTCAGTTGACAATTCCGGGATAGTTAACCCAAGTTATTAAGTGATGAAGCACTCCTAAGAACTTACTCATCCAAGCGGATCCTTGCACAAAAGCACTACAGACACATGCCTCAAGGTTCAAACTATTGGTGCCCCGCTTTAATTTGTGCTATTTTCTTTCTTTTTCATTCTCTTTTTCTCTTTTTAGGATCTTATTAATCCATTTAAGTCTCATAGAATGCACTTCAAGATTATAATTCAAGAGATATCTTAGCCTTGTACTTTATTGATTGATGACAAGTTATCTTAGGCTAGTTTCACCAGCCCTTTTCATTAGTTTTTACTTAGTTTTCATGCATTTCTTAGGCAATAAGTAAGTGTTTGGATGAGAAATTCATGCTTGTCTTGATTCAATCACACATTATAATTTTATGTATTTTCATGAGATTTTTGCAAGATTTAGTTCATGCTATGAATGATGCAAAATATTATAATTATGCCAAGGCTTTGATGAGTATGTTTGATGATAGGTAAGAAGAAGCAGAGGAAGAGCAAGGAAGAAGAGAAGGAGAGGTCAACGTTGGCACATCAACGTTGAAGGCAATATCCTGGAAGAAGAAAACATGGGTGCCAACGTTGGAGGGAATGTTGGTGAACCAATGTTACCTCCAACATCCTCGAAAATGTTCATTTCTGGAGCTGAAAGAATTTTGGGCGACGTGTACGTGTCAATCACGCGAACGCGTGAAAGTAAAAAATTCCTTAATCCACGCGCATGCGTGAGTCACGCGCACGCGTAAAATGGCAAAATTGACCATTCACCCGTATGCATGGGTCATGCGTACGCGTGACTAAGTGAGCATTGGAGGTCCAAAGTTGCCTCAAACGTTGCCTCCAACGTCCACGATAAGAAGCCTAGAATTTGGAGTTAGGAAACTAAAATCGATGCGCACGCGTGTATGACGCGTACGCGTGGAATGGAAAAATGGCAATGTATGCGTAAGTGATGCCAGGGCATTTTGGCCAGTTTCACTGACCTTTTCTTTATTGTTTTAGGGTAGTCTCATGCACTTTCTTAGGAAATAAGCAAGTTTTGGGTAAATAATCACTTACATCTTGATTCAAGCAAACATTGTGAATTTTATATGATTTTATGAGAATTATGCATGAATTGAATGATAAAATGAATGATGCATGATCTCGTGGGTTAGAACCTAGCCTTGATGCACTTTATTTGCTTGATTTCAGGACAAAAGAAGAAAGGAAGACCCACGTTAGTAGTCACGTTAGTTAGACTAACGTGACCACTAACGTCGAATGGGAGCTAGCTTGCAACGTTAATGAGAAAAGTGATCACCAATAACGCCTTCGTGAGCAATCATAGCCTACGTTAGTTGCCACGTTAACTACGTTAACGTGGAAGCTAACGTGGAAGAGAAGTAAAGCTCCAACGTTAGTGGTAAAAATGAATGCCACTAACATTGGAAAAAGGGGCACACCTAGCCATGTTAAGAGTCACGTTAAGTACATTAACGTGAGCTCTAACGTGGAAGAAACAAAGAAGAGCCAACGTTGTTGACACTCACCTTTGTCACTAACGTTGGACTAAGCCACTATTAGCCATGTTAGTTGCCACGTTAATTGCATTAACGTGGAAGCTAACGTGGAGGAATGGAATGATGAGCCAACGTTAGTGACACTCACCTTTGTCACTAACGTTGGAGATGGCTATCACTACCACGTTAGAAGTCATGTTAACCTAAGTAACGTGAACTCTAACGTGGGAAGAAAGGGTGTTTGGAGCGTTAGTGACAAAGGTAAGTGTCACTAACGCTCTCGAGGCTAAGGCATGCCCACGTTAAGAGCCACGTTAGTTATACTAACGTGGATTCTAACGTGAGAAAAGGGGGCTAAGTGCAACGTTATTGAAAAAGGTAAACCCCAATAACGTTCGCGAAGGATCAAGAGGAAACATTAGTGGTCACGTTAGTGCCACTAACGTTGAAGTTAACGTGAACCATCTTGGGCTAGAAACGTTAGTGAAAAAGGTGATTGTCACTAACGTTCTCGAACCCACATTTTCACTTAAACGTTAACACCACTAACGTCCTAGCTAAAATCCATGCCTACTTCACACTTTCTTTGCAAGTAAAGCTGAGCCCACTGAAGACTCCAAACTGCTTCAACTCAAGATCCAAAGGCCCATATCCAAGACTTGAAGAGCCAACTAGAAGAGCAGAAGAGTAGTATATATAGGAGTAGTTTTGAACTAGAGAAGAGCTTTTGGGGGGCATTGAGAGAACTACTCTCTATATAATTTTACTTTCTCTGCACTTTTAGTTTTACTTTTAGAATGTATTCTCCATCTTTGTTTTCCATACCCAGAGCTATGAACAACTAAACCCCTTTCATTGGGTTAGGGAGCTCTGTTGTAATTTGATGGATCAATAATAATTTTCATTATTCTTCCTCTTTCTTTTCTATTGATTTTACTAGAAAGCTTTCAATCTTCATCCAATTGGGTAGCTATCTTGGAAAAGAAGCTATTCATACATGGATCTCTTTGGAACCTTGGAAGAGGAATGAAGAGATCATGCTAGAAATGTTTTCTTATGTTGGACCAAATTGGGGTTTGGATGGATTTAGTGACATATAATCCTACCAACACTTTGATTTGGAAATACATGTGGTATAATCTGTGACCATACTTCATCTCTTCTCATGAGCAATTGGACCAAGGAATTGGCTATTGATCAAGATTTGAGAGATTGAATTACCAAAGAATTGGAATTCAATCACTTGAGATTGCCAAGGAGATCAATGAATGCATTGATTGAGGAAGAGATGAAAATGAACTTGATCCGGAGAATGCAACATCTCCTAAACCCAATGACTTCCCATTTCTGATCTCACCCATTCTCTTTAATTTCTGCAATCTACTTTTATGCTCATCTTTCCAAATCCCCATTTAACATTCTGCAATTTACTTTCCGCCATTTACATTCAGCTCTTTATTTCCAGTATTTACATTTTCTGCTATTTACTTTCCCGCCATTTAATTTCCTGCAACTCTCACATCAAATTCTGCTTAGCTCAACTAGAACATTCCTCTAATTAAAGTTGATTGACTAATCAATCCCTGTGGGATTTGACCTCACTCTATTGTGAGTTTTTACTTGACGACAATTCGATATACTTGCCGAGGGAAATTGTTGAGAGACAAGTTTCCGTGCATCAAGTTTATGGCGCCGTTGCCGGGGATTGATTTTGTATCAACAATGATTAAATTGGTGGATAACTAGATTGAGAATTTTTTATTTTGTTTGATTTAATTTCATTTGAGTAATTCACTTTTAGTTTAGCTATTTTCTTCCTTTTCCCCTACCCTTTTCTTAGGTGTTTACAATTCAGTTCACTAACCCACTAACTGTTTGATATATTGCATCACTCACACTAACAGCATTTCTAACAAGAATACTCTCTGCATCTACCCCCTTCTTGCTTTTGCCGTGTTGGTTGTATGACAGGTAAAAGAAGTGGGACTTCAACTTCCTTTGATTATGAACCTAAGAGGACCTTCCTTAGATTAAGGAGGGAAGCAAGAGGAAAGAGAGTAGTTGGTACGGAGGAAGAAGATGAGTATTTTGAATCAGACATGGATGAGAATATGGAGAACCATCATGAAGAAGAAGCTCACAACCATGGCAGAGAAGGCCCAGTGCATCATCCTGGGCAAGAAAGAAGAGTTCTGGGATCTTACATCAATCCAAACCCAGGAAACTGTGAAAGTAGCATCCAAAAGCCAACCATACATGCCAATAACTTTGAACTTAAGCCACAGCTCATCACCCTTGTTTAGAACAACTGTTCGTTCGGAGGAGGTGTCCAAGAAGATCCCAATCAACATCTAACCACCTTCCTGAGGATCTGTGATACTGTGAAGTCTAATGGTGTTCATCCTGACACCTATAGACTGCTCCTATTCCCTTTCTCACTCAAGGACAAGGCATCTAAATGGCTGGAATCCTTCCCGAAGGAGAGCTTAATAACCTAGGAAGATGTGGTGAACAAATTCTTGGCGAGATTCTATCCTCCTCAAAGAATTAACAGGTTGAGAGTTGAGGTTCAAACTTTCAGGCAACAAGATGGTGAGACTCTCTACGAAGCATGGGAGAGGTTTAAGGATTTGACAAGAAGGTGCCCACCAGATATGTTCAATGAATGGGTACAGCTACATATTTTTTATGAAGGCCTTTCTTATGAATCAAAGAAGGTAGTAGACCACTCATCAGGGGGATCTCTGAACAAGAAGAAAACCATTGAAGAAGCCATATATGTCATTGAGACTGTAGCCAAGAATGACTACTTTTATGCCTCTGAAAGAGGCAACACTAGAGGAGTAATGGAACTAAACAACATGGATGCATTACTGGCCTAGAACAAGCTGATTACCAAGAAGCTGGCTGACCTTACCAAGAAGATGGAGAGGAACCAAGTAGCAGCAATCACCACCTCATCAGCAACACAAGAAGGAGTAAATGCAAAGGCAGAGGGTGATCAGGAACAAGCCAACTACATTGGAAACTCACCCAGGCAGGCACATGATCCACACTCCAAGACTTACAATCCAGGTTGGACGAACCACCCAAACTTTGGATAGGGAAACCAACAAGATCAAGACCAAGATCAGAGACGTCATAACCCAACAACAATGCAGCTCACCAACATTCCACACAGAGATCATATCAGCACCTACCTAACAACACACCTCAACATCCATACCAAAGCCAGAATGGCCCCTCTCATCACTCCAACTCTAACTCACCATCATCCGAGGACAGACTCTCAAGGATTGAGACTCTACTTGAAGGCATATGCAAAGAGATTCAAGATAACAAGGTGTTCAAAGAGGAGGTGCGAGCTAATATCAAAAACCAGGGAGACACCATTCAGAGGCTAGAATTTCAAGTGGGATACCTCTCTGAGAAGATTCCCAAACCCACTGACAGCTTCCCAAGTGACACAAAGAAAAACCTGAGAGGTGAAGCAAAGAAGGTAAGATGGGAAGACTGCAAGATGGTCACTACAAGTGATAAGGGAACTGAGGAAGAGCCGAACAAACCATTAGAACAACCTGGAGATACATCAGTAGAGAAACAGGAAGAGGATC
This sequence comes from Arachis ipaensis, assembly GCF_000816755.2. Lineage (NCBI taxonomy): Eukaryota > Viridiplantae > Streptophyta > Magnoliopsida > Fabales > Fabaceae > Arachis > Arachis ipaensis. The sequence goes on from NC_029788.2 coordinate 50,220,258, forward strand.
ACCAAGAAACCAAAATTACACAGAAGGAGCTGCTGAGGCTCTATGCACCTTTTCCCCAAAGACTCAAGGGTGGTGTAGAAAAGAGAATATACTCAAAGTTCCTTGACATGTTTGTATCTCTCCATGTGAACATACCATTCATCAAGGCTCTCCAACAAATGCCCTCATACATTAAGTATATGAAAGAGTTGCTGACCAGGAAAAACTCACTCAAAGGAGGGCAAACAATAGTGATGAATAAGGAGTGCAATGCTCTCATTCAACCAGAGTTACCTACAAAAAGGAAGGACCCAAGGAGTTTTCACATCCCCTGTGCCATAGGAGAAACAATGTTTGATAAAGGACTCTGTGACCTGGGAGAAAGCATCAACTTATTGCCTTTATCCCTTATGAAGAAGCTACAAATCAATGAGCTAATACCCACAGACGTAGTCATCAGGCTGGCTGACAAAACTCAAAAACAAGCAGTGGGAGTGGTTGAAAACGTGTTGGTAAAGGTTGGGAACTACTTCCTTCCCACAGACTTTGTCATATTGGAAATGGAAGAGAGTCACCTTCACCCAATCATATTGGGAAGACCATTCCTAGCTACAGCCCGAGCGCTCATAGATGTGGAGCGAGGAGAGCTAATACTGAGGATACATGATGAACAACTTACTTTCAATGTCTTCAAACCCTCACAAGAAGCAGATCAAGAAAACAAGGAACCAAGGGAAGATCACAACAAAGAATTGGTGGAAGAAACAAGCATTGAAGCACAAACTGTACACGTGGGAATCCCTTTGGTTCATGAACAAGACAGTCAGTAGTTGCCACAGCTAAAGGAAAACCAGGAGGAACCTAAACTACCAGGGTCATATGAGACTAGCAACAAAATTTCCTTGAAAAAAGAGGCCACAAAGAGCAGGGCAACATTAAAAGGAACAAAGAAGAAGGCACCAAGGAGGTGGAGGAACAAGAAGATCCCTACAGAGGACTTCTCTCCAGGGGATAAAGTGATCTCAGCTTATTTCCTAGCTATCCCACCTCATCTCCCCACTATCTCATCTCAGCTACCTAAAGTTTTCACCATCAACAGGATTCTCTCCTTAGAACATGTGGAGATTCTTGATGAAGCCAATGGAGATAGATTTACTGCGAGGGGGGAAGATCTGAAGTATTACCAACCACCCTGACAAAGGCAGAACGTCAAGCTAGTGATGCTAAAGAAGTGCTTCATGGGAGGCAACCCATGTTTTATATGATTTTAAAAGTAGTTAATAATGCAAGGTTCATGAAGTCTAAATCAACTTTGACATACACTTGACTGAATCTTTCCTTTTTGCAACACATAGTGAAGAACAAGTTTGGTGTTCAAGGCACACTAAGAGAACATGAATGCAATTCATATCATGTCACTCTTAGAACCTTGAACAATTCCTTTTACACCACATGGCCACAAACTAAGTTTGGTGTCACCAATGTTGCATACATGGACAGTTAAGTAGTCAGTTGGCTTGTATTCATGATTAGCACTTACCATTTAGAAACAAAAATTTTAAAAAGTAGTTATTCTTTCCTTTTAAAATTTTACCGCCACTATCCACAAACTCATTAATCACATTTCTTTTGTTTTGTAGAGAATTGATGGGACAATTGATGAAGGAAGTTTCGGCCACTTCAAAAGAAGGGGACTATACACATGTCTCAAAGGGGAATGCATTGGGAAATGTTGCCATGCAACATTGGAAGAAGAACACGCTTGGAAACTGAACCAACCCCATCATAAAGTTGATGATCCTTGTGCTCATCCCATGCTAAACCCCATCTGTTTATCACACACCCACTCTATCAATCCACACCTTTCATTCACTCACCACTTCCCTATATAAGTGGTTCTTATTCCATACTCCCTTTCACATTCCAATTTCCATCCTTTACACTCCCCACTTTTGGCACCCAACTCCTCTTACCCCATCAAAAACACTCTCACTCACTCCCTTCACTACACCCCATCTTAACCGGCCAAATTCTATCATTAACCAATAATTCTCAACACCTTCACATCTCAAAAGTCACTTATGGCATCATCAAGCTCCAAGAGGCAAAAGAGGAAGGAACCGGTGGAGAGCATCCCTTTCGATGAAGGGAGATTCAAAACTGTATTCCATGAACTCAAATTTGAACGGATAAAGCTCAAAAAGATATTGCCTGAGTTAACATTCCAGTTCAACGAGGATGAGTGCCCACAGATTTGAGAGAAGATTGAACAAAGGGGTTGGCAAAAGCTCACGAACCCAGAAGCAAAGATAAATGCAAACCTCATCAAAGAGTTCTATGCAAATGTGGTCAGAGAAGACAAAACCAAGGCCCCCACCTCCAAAAGTTATGTGAGAGGAACAGAGGTGGACTTCAGCCCCAATGCCATAACTAGGACTCTTCAGCTGAAATCGCCACATTTTGATGAGCCCAGTTATCATGTGAGAATAAGTAATGGCCCCGACAATGATGAACTTGAAGAAATTGTGAACGATATGTGTGTTATAGGATCTGACTGGGAAAGGTATTCGGATAGAAGACCCCGGTTCATCAGGAGAGGAGACCTCATCCCGGAAGCCAAAGGATGGTTTGAGCTCATGAGGAGATCTATGCTCCCAGCCGCGCACAATTCTGAGGTTAACACTACTCGAGCTACTATGGTACATTGCTTAATAAAGGGTGGAGGCATCAATGTGCACGAAATTATAGCTGAGGGGATTCAAGAGTCAACCGAGAAGAATGATCCGGGTGCTAGACTTTGGTACCCCAGCACCATCCTTAGACTGTGTACGAAAGCCAAGGTAGTCTTCGAGGACAGCAATCCAAATTGGGTAAACCCTAGGAGGTTAGTCACGCTCCATCGTATAACTTATGTGACACCTGCCCAATAGCAAAGAAGGCCCCAAATAGGAAAAAGAACATCACAGGAAGGACCTCACCAAGAAGAACCTCATCAAGAAGAATACCAGCAGGAAGAGTATTATGATCCAACTAACATAAACCTGAATCATATTCAAGGAGCCGTTGAGGATCTAGCAAGGAGATACATGGAGGGACAAGAACAACAACTACACATTCAATCCCAAAGGATGGATCGTCAAGAAGAACTCCTTTCTAATTGGATGAATCAACAAGGGGAGTGACAGAAACAGCAAATGGAACACTACTCCCAGCTCACTCAAGCCATCAATCAAGTGGCTGAAAGGCAAGAGCGTCAAGACAAACGCCTTCAAGAACTCAACCAACGTCAGCTAGCTCAGACGAAGGCATTCAATGAGTTCAGCGTACTTAATGAAGGACGACAACTACATAGGGAAGAGTTCAACATAAACACTCAAGCCAAGTTAAACTATATGTCTGGGCATATGCATAATCTACACTCTGCAATCCCTAGGTATGATGCAGTCCAAAAAGATCTAACAGAATAAGAGGAAAGGAAGGTGAAACAGCAGAAGGAAACATTGAAAAAGAAGATGGAAGATGCTGGCTTCTAGAAAAAGCTGATTGGAAAAAGCAAGGGAAGTGGGGGTTCAAGCACTCAAGAAAAACACAAAGAGGACAAACAAGAGGAAGAGCATGAGCACTCTCATGAGTAAAAGGTGGTGGAGTTCCCCCTTTGTTCTATCTTTTTCAAGTTTTAAATAAGGAAAATCATGTATGAAATAGAACATGCTTCCATGGTAATTTAGGATTTTAAATTCTGCCTTTAAGTTTTTACTGCTTAGGTCTATGCTAGCTGTGCCAAATGATCTGCTGCATTTTCACCTTGCTTACTTGTATGCTTGTCCTTTTGAATTAAATAAAAAGAGAATGTATGCTATGAAAGACCAGAGTGAGGTTCATATTATGGAGTAAGTTCCTAAGTTTGTGGTGTGGTAATAGATTAGCTAAGTTGGTTCACCAACAAGGTAGGAATGCAACTATCTGTCCTGAATCATATGCTTGAAACACACTCTATGAGACTAGCTACATAACAAGATCCTAATAAGAAAAAGGGGAAAGAAAAATGAAAGTTGAGAAATAAAGAAAAAGAGTAAGAAATAAGGCTAGGCACCAAGGGTTGAATCTTAAGGCATGTGTCTGTGGTGCTCCTGTGCAAGGGATATACTTGGATGAATAAGCTCTCAGGGTTCCTTATCACTTGGTAACTTGGGTTAACTAACCCAGGATTATCAGCTGAAAGTCCACTATCAAGAGTAACCCTTGCTACAGAGCACTTAGTAACCCAAAGAGGTGTTGGACACCAAGGTCTCAAGAATAAAAATAACAAACCATGTGCCTGTGGTGTGAATGTATGGGGGAAAGAGACTTGAGGAAGTAAGTCCTTAGGGGTGTCTTAACACCCAGCACCTTGGACCAACTGGTTCAGGAGTGTTGGCTGAAAGCTTATCTTAAAGAGTCGCCACCTTACAAAGCACCTAGTCTAAAGAACACAATCAAACCCAAAAAAAAAAGGGATCAATAAATAAAAGTCTCATAGGGTGCAATCAAGTGAGTATTCTAGGGCATGGTAAAGGTCTGAAAGCCAATAAAGGAATGAACCTAAGTTGCTATGCATGAAACCCCATAAGACCAAGGACATGACTTCCACAATAACAATTCATTTCTCTTGTCATTTCATTCATCATTCTCTTGTTCCAGTACTTGCTTAGGGACAAGCAAGCTTTAAGTTTGGTGTTGTGTTGCTAGGGCATTTTGGCCAGTTTCACTGAACTTTTCTTTATTGTTTTAGGGTAGTTTCATGCACTTTCTTAGGAAATAAGCAAGTTTTGGGTAAATAATCACTTACATCTTGATTCAAGCAAACATTGTGAATTTTATATGATTTTATGAGAATTATGCATGAATTGAATGATAAAATGAATGATGCATGATCTCATGGGTTAAAACCTAGCTTTGATGCACTTTATTTGCTTGATTTCAAGACAAAGGAAGCAAGGAAGAGCCACATTAGTAGTCACGTTAGTTAGACTAACGTGACCACTAACGTGGAATGGAAGCTAGCTTGCAACGTTAATGAGAAAAGTAATCGCCAATAACGCCTTTGTGAGGTATCATAGCCCACATTAGTTGCCACGTTAACTATGTTAACGTGGAAGCTAACGTGGAAGANNNGGAGGAAAGAAATGATGAGCCAACGTTAGTGACACTCACCTTTGTCACTAACGTTAGAGATGGCAATCACCACCACGTTAGTGGCCACGTTAAGACAATTAACGTGGGGGCACTAACGTGAGAAGGGGCGTTTGGAGCATTAGTGACAAATGTAAGTGTCACTAACGCTCTCGAGGCTAAGGCATGCCCACGTTAAGAGCCACGTTAGTTATACTAACGTGGACTCTAACGTGAGAAAAGGGGGCTAAGAGCAACGTTATTAAAAAAGGTAAACCCCAATAACGTTCGCGAAGGATCAAGAGGCAACGTTTGTGGTCACGTTAGTGCCACTAACGTTGAAGTTAACGTGAACCATCTTGGGCTAGAAACGTTAGTGAAAAAGGTAATTGTCACTAACGTTCTCGAACCCACATTTTCACTTAAACGTTAACACCACTAACGTCCTAGCTAAAATCCATGCCTACTTCACACTTTCTCTGCAAGTAAAGCTGAGCCCACTGAAGACTCCAAACTGCTTCAACTCAAGATCCAAAGGCCCATATCCAAGACTTGAAGAGCCAACTAGAAGAGCAGAAGAGTAGTATATATAGGAGTAGTTTTGAACTAGAGAAGAGCTTTTGGGGGGCATTGAGAGAACTACTCTCTGTATAATTTTACTTTCTCTGTACTTTTAGTTTTACTTTTAGAATGTATTCTCCATCTTTGTTTTCCATACCCAGAGCTATGAACAACTAAACCCCTTTCATTGGGTTAGGGAGCTCTGTTGTAATTTGATGGATCAATAATAGTTTTCATTATTCTTCCTCTTTCTTTTCTCTTGATTTTACTAGAAAGCTTTCAATCTTCATCCAATTGGGTAGTTATCTTGGAAAAGAAGCTATTCATACATGGATCTCTTTGGAACCTTGGAAGAGGAATGAAGAGATCATGCTAGAAATGCTTTCTCATGTTGGACCAAATTGAGGTTTGGATGGATATAGTGACATATAATCCTACCAACACTTTGATTTGGAAATACATGTGGTATAATCAGTGACCATACTTCATCTCTTCTCATGAGCAATCGGACCAAGGAATTGGCTATTGATCAAGATTTGAGAGATTGAATTACCAAGAAATTGGAATTCAATCACTTAAGATTGCTAAGGAGATCAATGAATGCATTGATTGAGGAAGAGATGAAAATGAACTTGATCCAGAGAATGCAACATCTCCTAAACCTAATGACTTCCCCATTTCTGATCTCACCCATTCTCTTTAATTTCTGCAATCTGCTTTTATGCTCATCTTCCCAAATCCCCATTTAACATTCTGCAATTTACTTTCTGCCATTTAGATTCAGCTCTTTATTTCCAGTATTTACATTTTCTGCTATTTACTTTCCCGCCATTTAATTTCCTGCAACTCTCACATCAAATTCTGCTTAGCTCAACTAGAACATTCCTCTAATTAAAGTTGATTGACCAATCAATCCCTGTGGGATTCGACCTCACTCTATTGCGAGTTTTTACTTGACGACAATTTGGTATACTTGCCGAGGGAAATTGTTGAGAGACAAGTTTCCGTGCAACAGTAAGCGTGGAGTACGCACACGCGTGGAGGGTCAAAAATACAGCCTTCACACGTATGCATGGTATATGCACTCGCGTGGATAGGCGAATGTTGGCACTCCAGCATTGAATCAAACGTTGATGACAGCAACCAGAACTCAAATTTTAATACCAGAACGTTGACTCTAACTTTAATACCAGAAAGGCATAATTGGCACACTCTTCTCCTCAATTGCATTAAGCGCCAATCCAATCAATCCCTACTTCAATCAAGGCTAAGGCCCAAATATAAATACATTGAAGACTCAATTGAAGATGAGAAGAAGGCTATAAATAGGAGAATGTTTGAAGATGAAAGAGGGAGCCATGAGGTAGTAGTAGGCTGCATTAGGAGTAGACAGCAGTAGGAGTAGGATTAGGAGTAGAATAAAAGTCTCTTGTAAACACTTTTACCTTTTTGCACTTTTAAATTTCGGTTGTAATTGAATTCAGTTTGGTTTATACAATTTCAATTTCTACACTTCTCTGCAATTTTCCTTTCTGAAAGTTTACATGTTTATTGTCTCTGAAATTTACTTTCCTTGCACTTCTGCTTCTCAGCCAATTTATTTTCTGCTAATTTTATATTTCCTGCACTTGTTCTTTGAGCTATGATCCATTGAACCCCAATTCATTAGGAGGAAGAGCTCTATTTTAATTCATATGATTAGATGAACATCTTCTTCATCTCAATTCATCTGGATAGCTAAGAAATAACTTCTGTTTGATTGAGTTTCATTCACTCTGGAAGTGGTTTTGAATCTGTGAATTTCCATGTGAGCCTCGGAAGGGGAATCATGGAAATTAGAATTGAAGCTCTGTTTCTCACAGCTCTCATTACCAACACTATTCGGGAGGAATTGAGGTTGAGAGATTGTGTGGCTAATGGATAAGAGAATTTGCTCTAACTCTTCTCATGACAATTCGATCAAGGAATTGGCAAGATTGATTATGATTAGAGAGATTGGATTGTCAAGAAATTGGGATCCAATCAATATCAATTCGCCATAGATATATTCATATGATTGAGAAAGAAATTGAGAACCATTTAATTCATTGTGGATTATGATATCTCCAATTCCTAATAAATCTTTCTCTTTGTTATTTCTGTTTCTTTTAATTTCTCTGCACCCAATCCATTTACATTTGCTGCAATTTTCTTTTCTTACTCTTTAAGTTTCTGCCAATTTACATTTTGCAATTTATATTCTTTGCAATTTACATTATGTTGAATTAATTTCACTCAATTCACTCACTGTCAGCTTAACTAGACATATCATTTCACTAAAGTTGCTTGATTCATTAATCCTCGTGGGATCGACCAAACTTTTGTGAGTTTTACTACTTGATGCGACCCGGTATGTAACAACCCCAGTTTTCGAGTACGCGAGATCTTTTCTGAAAGTACGGAGAACTCCGGAGGATCAATAAGTGGAGAAGCTCTGATATATCATCAAGTATCTCAATCCTCATTGTCATTATGACATCTTTAAGTTAGAACCTTTTATGAGGCAAGCTCGATAGCACAGTCACGAAGAACCTAGTTTTTGAACTGTATCGATTAGGAGTTTTGATTCAGTTTTTCGTAAATAGTCTCAGTTTGACAAACCAGACTCGATTCATGAGAGAAGAGAGATAATAGCATAATATTATCATCATATGAGTATTAGAAGCCTCTTGAATGATATTATAAGGTTACCTGGTTAGTTTTAGTTAAAAACAGAAAATCGGTTTAACCGAGTTCATAGTTTACTGGTGCAGCTTAGCACCAGCACTCTTTGATGACTTTAGCAATGGTAAGGCCTCATCATACATATTTTATTCTCACAATAAATGTGTTACTAGTGTCATTTATGCTAGTAGCTCAGAAAATAATTTTTAGAGATATTTTTATAAGTGTTCCGATACATCTAGTTTTAGAAGTTATACACCTGAGATATTTTAATATTATTTTAATCCACCTCCAAGCCAACCAATCACAACTCACCCTACACCCCCAAGACACTACAAGGCTATCTCATTTCTTCATTTTGGACGAAAATAACAAGAGAGAAAAGAGAGAAACTTTCATGAACACTTAATCTTCAAAGCTTGATTTCTTCTGAACTAAAACTCAAATCAAAACTCCGATTTCACCAAAATGATCCACTCTTCTTCCTCTACATAACCATATAACATATCAAGGCTGGAAATAAGGTGAGATGGCTGTCTCCCTCCCTCTTCAATTTGGTTTTCAAGGAAACATGCTTAAACATATGTTTTCTTGATGTTCTTCCTTAGGAATCATGCTTAACTTGACTTGAGGGCCAAGAAATGTGAATTTCCAGCAAGTCTAAGGTTAGAAATCACCTCCTAACGTGCTGAGTGAGATTTGGTTCGTTGAAGGTTTTTGGATTTAAAGTTGTTCTTGATGTGATTTAGGAGGAAAAAGTGCTTAAGGACCACCTGAAAGTCTAACTGAATTAGGAGCAGCAAAACCAGGTAGGGTGTCACGAAATTAATCTTGATTATTTGTGTTTGAGATGTGTGAATGTTGTATCATTTGGCTGTGCTAAAAATTGGTTGCATATATGATTGATTCTTGGTGAAAATTTGGTGAAATTTTGATGAAATTTGATGAAATTTAAGCTTTAAAGTTCATGTTCTTTGGGCAGCTAGAAAAACGAAACCCTAGGCTTAAATTGAGGTTTAATTTGTGTTAAAATCACGTAGAAAATATGCGGTTTTAGTGTCTGCTAATTTATTATGAATTGTAGTAAAAATCGGTTGCTGAAAAGACTGAAAACTTTAAGCGCAGAATCTCATAATTACCTTCATAAAACACTTAGGGAGTGGTAAAAACATATTAGTGAGGCAAAGATAAATAAAAGATAAAAAGTTGAAGAAAAGATAAAAATCGAAGAAAAAGTCTGTAAAGTTTTAATGACAGAAAAACAGACAGAGACTAGTGAACGAACTAGGGCAACATAGTTAGTTCTTGAATTGCGAATAGGGTTAGGTATTATATGAAAAGTTAAACTGTTTCGGTATAGACTTAATGAACCTATACTTGGGGCAGGCTAACTAATCATACAGAACTTTACATAAGCTTTAAATACATACGTTAAACAGAGAAAGTATAATAAAGTAAGGAAGTGCAGAAAAAAGAACAAACAGAGCAGAATAAAGAGACAAAGCGAAGAGAGTAATATGATAAAGAGCAGAGGACCTATTGAGAGGTCATTTGTTGCATTATGGCAACCTCAGAGATATCTATATGTTCATCTGCTGCATTGTGGCAGTCAGATAGATAATGGTGCGACCACTGAGAAACACTTTCCTGCGGTACATATCCATATTTTATTTCTGTAAGGTAGAGGGGTTATTTTCTGCTACAGAGTACCGTGACCACCTGTTCCAGTTCTGTAGTGGCAGAGGTGTTATTTCCTGTATACAGAAGGTGTTTCGGCATACATCCCTGCAGTGGCAGATGTGTTATTTCCTGCATGCAGTGGACCCTGTGGTTGCAGAGGGGTTATTTCCTGTACACAGGGGTATTGCCAACAGGAAAGCCATATCCGGCTTGTAATGCTGGGTTACGTCGGGAGCGGGTAGAAATCGACAAATGAGCTCATTACCTGCACTAGGACTAGACATGCATCATTCTTTTCTGCGCATTATTCTCTGTTGCATTCCTACTTGTGTTTGATCTATTTCTTTATGTTTGTTTGCTTGAGTGCTTTGTCTGTGCTTTATCTTGTATTCTCCTGCTTGTGTTCTGTTCTTTGTTTTTCTATCTATTTTAAACTTTTGTCACTACTTTACAGTATTCTATTACCCATCTACTAATCGAGATCGAATAAATGAATGTAACTAATAACCCCGACCCTACTAAGAACTCCCCAGTTCTTATCCCCTTCTCTCTCTTCCTCCCCTTCAGATGGAAACGGGCGCGATATTCTATGAAGTCAACGACCTACACATTTACGAGGATCCAGTGTACTATGGTTACTACATTCTGAGAGCAGAGCTTCGTATGAGATGTTACGCGTTACAAAATTGTCCCTTCCAGCATCTTCTGTATAGCCCACTTTTTGATCCTGACGCTCTCTAGGACTTTCCCTTATCCTGGTTACACCCTGATGCACCTGGACATCCTTTTCCCGATGATCACAGACACTCTAGACCAGCTCAACCCTTGAATGAGGTGGCACCTGAACCTATCATTCCTGAGGAGCCTGCGATAGCTGGAGAGTACGTACATGTGATTCTACCAGAGTGGGACCTTCCCCCTGAGCCAATCTTAGACTTTTCACAGCCTACTGAGTCGGCACTACCGGATGACGGGGTAGCTCCGATATACGCAAATGGACCTGTGCTTGCGAATGGTTTTGTACATAGTGACAACAGTATTTCTGGTGGATCTGAGTGTATAGTTGTAGCCGCAGACGATGAGTAGGAGGAGGATCCCTGAGATAGAGATAGAGCAGAATGAGGAGATGGGCGAGCCTCAAGACGATCTTCTGAACGGCCACGTGTAGATATAGCTTGACATCCGTAGGGGCATTCTTTTGTTGACACTCTAGTCTGACATTATCTATTAGTTAGTCTCTCACTTGTGTTAGTACACCCGAGAGCTAGGAGCTATATAGTGGTTAGGCTAGCATGGGCGCCAATTTAGCGGATTTCTGTATAGGTCAGGCCCTGGGAGTGTCGTGTATATATTAGCTACCTAGGTTGACGAGGATGTAAACTGACTTGATCTTGTGTAAAAGCTACATGTTTTGTTATAATGTACATGATGTATATTATCTGCTATATTTCTATATTTCTCTATGCTTGCTTTTATTGCTCTCAATGTATGCTTGTTTATTTTTACATTATCATCCGCAGCGAATAAAAAAAAAGTTACTCGTAAAATTGGCAACGTTCTCACAAGGCACAGGCTCATATATTAAATAATAGAGAATAGTTAGGAAGGACAAGTTAGTAATACTTAGCTTCTTGTATGACCATGGCATACTGGGAGTTGGGTCGTTACAATTTGGTATCAGAGCAGTTTGTTCCCAGTAGAGCCTGGGGAGTGGACTGACTATGCTTCATTGCATACTCTACTTGTGTGTCTCATGTTGTTAGGGTATCTTCAAGATACATTTGGCATGAATGCCTATGAGCGCTCATTTTGGAAATGTTCGTGCCTTACTTGAGATATTAAGACTGATCACCCTATTGTTGATTGTTTGGTGCGGATAGGACCTTAATGACTGCGAATAGGCATAGTTTAATCGAGCTCTGAGCGACGCATCGATGCGAGGCACAGCTATCCTCATAGCTGTTATGATTTCCATGGCTATGGCTATGTTAGATTTGGATGCTGTGAGGAACGAATGCTTGTTTTACTCGTGAGGAATCTAGACACACAGCTAGGATTTACCCAAGAAAGTTTGTTCGGAATCCAGTGTGAACCCAGCAACAAGGTCGAGTGTTTGCTATGACTGCTGATGATGCTATGCAATCAGACCCCTGATCCAAGGACAGTGTTATGTCAATAATCGGTTTCTAACTGTACTGTATGATTCAAGTGCTCATGAGTTGGGACTAGATTTCTCTGAGTTAAATTTTGATTTAATTGTCCATACACTTGCATCCCAAAATGCGTTGACCAGTTTAGTGTGCCTGCAAGTACCATTTGTTATTAGGAACAGTGCTTTTATACATGATCTAATCTGTTTGCCTCTATGTGGTTTAGAAGTTATTCTAGGATTAGATTAGTTGTCCAAGTATCATGTTTTCCTTGATTGCTATGAAAGAACTGCTGTTATTCCTTCTGATAGTTTAGATATTAAACCATTTCAGTCTCATACTTTATATCTGAATTCTGTAAGAGTTACATTAGACGGGAGTGATTGTGAGGGGTACGTTCTGTTAGCGGCTAACTCGAATGATAGTGAACTAAGCTTAGAACGAATCCGAGTGGTGACGGAATTTCCTGATGTTTTCCCGGAAGACATACCTGAGTTTCCTCCTCAGCGAGAGATAGAATTCAGTATTGATCTAGTACCTGGAACCGGACCAATTCCCATAGCACCGTACCGGATGTCACCACTAGAACTTTCAGAGTAGAAGAAGTAGTTGGATAAGCTACTTGGAAAGAAATTTATTCGTTCCAGTGCATCACCTTGGGGAGCTCCAGTATTGCTGGTAAAAAAAAAACAGAAAGATGGCGGAATGAGGCTCTACATGGATTACCGACAACTAAATAAAGTAACAATCAAGAACAAGTATCCACTTCCATGGATAGATGATTTGATGGATCAGTTGAAAGGTGCAACTGTGTTCTTGAAGATTGATTTGCAATCGGGTCATCACCAAATTTGAGTAAGCGAGCTAAATATACCAAAGATTGTGTTCAAGATTCAGAAATGATGACGATGCTGAAACATATGGGAGCAGAAGAACCAAAAGCTGTAAGACTAGATCGTAGCAGTCTCTGGAGATATAAGGACAGAATTTGTGTGCCTAGCTTTGGAGATTTGCGGGAAAAGATTCTTGCAGAAGCCCATCAAAGTAGATTTTCTATGTATCCTGGAGTGACAAAGATGTATCAAGATTTGAAACAAATGTTTTCGTGGCCGAGCTTAAAGAAAGAGGTAGCTGATTATGTCTCAAAATGTTTAATCTGCTAAAGAGTGAAGGTGGAACACCAGAAACCATCAGGAACCCTGCACCCTTAGAAATACCACAATGGAAATAGAAGCAGATCACTATTGATTGCCAAGGACTTCAACAGGACACGATGCCATTGGGTAATTGTGGACAGGTTGACAAAGTCAGTGCACTTCCTTTCGATTCGAGTTGATTATACTTTAGAAAGGTTGGCACGGATATATATTCAAGAAATCATACGATTGCACGGGATACCTTCGTCAATTGTATCAGATCGAGATCCGAGGTTTACTTCCAGATTCTGGGGAGCTTTCCAGAAAGCTTTAGGAACAGAATTGCACATGAGCACATCATACCACCCTCAGACAGACGGACAATCAGAGCGAACAATCCAGACATTGGAAGACATGTTAAGATCTTGTGTGATGGATAACCAGGGCAGTTGGGATAGGTATTTGCCATTGGTCGAGTTCGTCTACAACAACAGTTACCAACAAAGTATCGGGATGGCACCATATGAAGCTCTCTACGGAAGGAGATGTCAGACACCATTGTGTTGGAATGACGATGGAGAAGCTAGTGTCTTAGGTCCAGACTTAGTACAAGAAACTAGTGAGAAGATAAAGGCAATCCGCCAGAAGATCCAGACAGCACAGAGCCGTCAAAAGAGCTATGCCGATAATAGACATAGACCCTTAGAGTTTAGTGAGGGAGACCATATCTTTCTTAAAGTAACCCCGACTACTGGAATAGGTAGAGCCCTTAAGACTAAAAAGCTTAACCCTCGATACATAAGACCTTTCCAAATACTTAAAAGAGTCGGTCTAGTAGCTTATCAAGTAGCCCTTCCTCCATACCTGTCAAATCTTCATGATGTTTTTCATGTCTCGCAACGTAAGAAATATATCCCCGAAGAGAGTCACATTTTACAACCAGAGACAGTACAGTTACGAAATGATTTGACATGTTAAGCATCACCAGTTCAGATCGTAGAAAGAAGTGATAAACAGCTAAGAGGCAAGACTGTTCCCTTAGTCAAAGTAGCATGGGGACCAAGAGGAGAAGAAGAGCACACTTGGGAACTGGAAGATAAGATGTAAGCTAATTACCCGCATCTATTCTCAGGTAACTGAAATTTTAAGGGCAAAATTTTCTTTTAGGAGGGTAGAATGTAACAACCCCTGTTTTCGAGTATGCGAGATCTTTTCTGAAAGTACGGAGAACTCCGGAGGATAAGTAAGGGGAGAAGCTCTGATATATCATCAAGTATCTCAATCCTCATTGTCATTATATCATCTTTAAGTTAGAACCTTTTATGAGGCAAGTTCGATAGCACAGTCACGAAGAACCTAGTTTTTGAACTGTATCGGTTAGGAGTTTTGATTCAGCTTTTTCTAAATAGTCTCAGTTTGACAAACCGGACTCGATTCATGAGAGAAGAGAGATAATAGCATAATATTATCATTATATGAGTATTAGAAGCCTCTTGAATGATATTATAAGGTTACCTAGTCAGGTTTAGTTAAAAACAGAAAATTGGTTTAACCGGGTTCACAGTTTACTGGTGCAGCTTAGCACCAGCACTCTTTGATGACTTTAGCAATGGTAAGGCCTCATCATACATGTTTTATTCTCACAATAAATATGTTACTAGTGTCATTTATGCTAGTAGCTCAGAAAATAATTTTTAGAGATGTTTTTATAAGTGTTCCGATACATCTAGTTTTAGTAGTTATACACCTGAGATATTTTAATATTATTTTAATCCACCTCCAAGCCAACCAATCACAACTCACCCTACACCCCCAAGAAACTCCAAGGCTGTCTCATTTCTTCATTTTGGACGAAAATAACAAGAGAGAAAAGAGAGAAACTTTCATGAACACTTAATCTTCAAAGCTTGATTTCTTCTGAACTGAAACTCAAATCAAAACTCCGATTTCACCAAAATGATCCTCTCTTCTTCCTCTACATAACCATATAAAATATCAAGGCTGGAAATAAGGTGAGATGGCTGTCTCCTTCCCTCTTCAATTCGGTTTTCAAGGAAACATGCTTAAACATGTGTTTTCTTGATGTTCTTCCTTAGGAATCATGCTTAACATGACTTGAGGGCCAAGAAACGTGACTTTCCAGAAAGTCTAAGGTAAGAAATCACATCCTAACATGCTGAGTGAGATTTGGTTAGTTGAGGGTTTTTGGATTTAAAGCTGTTCTTGATGTGATTTAGGAGGAAAAAGTGCTTAAGGACCACCTGAAAGTCTAACTGAATTAGGAGCAGCAAAACCAGGTAGGGTGTCACGAAATTAATCTTGATTATTTGTGTTTGAGATGTGTAAATGTTTTATGATTTGGCTGTGCTAAAAATTGGTTGCATATATGATTGATTCTTGGTGAAAATTTGGTGAAATTTTGATGAAATTTGATGAAATTTAGGCTTTAAAGTTCATGTTCTTTGGGCAGCTGGAAAAACGAAACCCTAGGCTTAAATTGAGGTTCAATTTGTGTTGAAATCATGTAGAAAATATGGGGTTTTAGTGGCTGCTAATTTATTATGAATTGTAAAAGTAAAAGGTAAGTTAATTTTCGAAAATTAATGATAAAATAATAAATAATAATAAAATATTAAATAATAATATTTAATTAAAAATAATATTTTAATAAAAATAATAAAATAGTGCGGAAAATGCAGTTTTCTGTAAAAGCTTTAGAAAGACAACTTTAAGCGCAGAATCTCATAATTAGCTTCATAAAACACTTAGGGAGTGGTAAAAACATATTAGTGAGGTAAAGATAAATAAAAGATAAAAAGTTGAAGAAAAGATAAAAATCGAAGAAAAAGTCTGTAAAGTTTTAATGACAAAAAAATAGACAGAGACTAGTGAACAAACTAGGGCAACATAGTTAGTCCTTGAATTGCGAATAGGGTTATGTATTATATGAAAAGTTAAATAGTTTTAGTATAGAATTAATGAACCTATACTTGGGACAGGCTAACTAATCATACCGAACTTTACATAAGATTTAGATACATACGTTAAACAGAGAAAGCAGAATAAAGTAAGGAAGCGCAGAGAAAAGAACAAATAGAGCAGAATAAAGAGATAAAGTGAAGAGTGTATTATGATAAAGAGCAGAGGACCTATTGAGAGGTCATTTGTTGCATTAAGGCAACCTCAGAGATATCTATATGTTCATCTGCTGAGAAACGCTTTCCTGCAGTACAGATCCATATTTTATTTCTGTAAGGCAGAAGGGTTATTTCCTGCTACAGAGTACCGTGACCACTTGTTCCATTTCTGTAGTGGCAGAGGGGTTATTTCCTGTATACAGAAGGTGTTTCGGCATACATCCCTGCAGTGGCAGATGTGTTATTTCCTGCGTGCAGTGGACCCTATGGTGGCAGAGCGGTTATTTCCTGTACGTAGGGGTATTGCCAACAGGAAAGCCATATCCGGCTGGTAATGCTGGGTTACGTCGGGAGCGGATAGAAACCGACAAATGAGCTCATTACCTGCACTAGGACTAGACATGCATCATTCTTGTCTTCGCATTATTCTCTGTTGCATTCCTACTTGTGTTTGATCTATTTCTTTATGTTTGTTTGCTTGAGTGCTATGTCTGTGCTTTATCTTCTTGTATTCTCCTGCTTGTGTTCTGTTCTTTATTTTTCTGTCTATTTTTAACTTTTGTTCACTACTTTACTGTACTCTATTACCCATCTACTAATCGAGATCGAATAAACAAATGTAACTAATAACCCCGACCCTACTAAGAACTCCCTAGTTCTTACCCCCTTCTCTCCCTTCCTCCCCTTCAGATGGAAACAGGCGTGATATTCTATGAAGTCAACGACCTACACATTTAAGAGGATCCAGTATACTATGGTTACTACATTCTGAGTGTGGAGCTTCGTATGAGATGTTACGCGTTACAAAACCGTCCCTTCCAGCATTTTCTGTATAGCCCGCTTTTTGATCCGGACGCTCTCTACGACTTTTCCTTATCTGGTTACACCCTGATGCACCTGGACATCCTTTTCCCAATGATCACGGACACTCTAGACCAGCTCAACCCTTGAATGAGGTGGCACCTGAGCCTATCATTCCTGATGAGCCCGCGATAGCTGGAGAGTACGTACATGTGATTCTACCAGAGTGGGACCTTCTCCCTAAGCCAATCTTAGACTTTTCACAGCCTACTGAGTCGGCACTACCAGATGAAGCGGTAGCTCCGATATACACGAACGGACCTATGCTTGCAAATGGTTTTGTACATAGTGACAACAGTGTTTCTGGTGGATCTGAGCGTATAGCTGTAGCCGCAGACAACGAGGAGGAGGAAGATCCCTGAGATAGAGATAGAGCAAAATGAGGAGATGCGCGAGCCTCAAGACGATCTTCTGAACGGCCACGTGTAGATATAGCTTGACAGCCGTAGGGGCATTCTTTTGATGACACTCTAGTCTGACATTATCTATTAGTTAGTCTCTCACTTGTGTTAGTACACCCCAGAGCTAGGAGCTATATAGTGGTTAGGCTAGCGTGGGTGCCAGTTTAGCGGCTTTCTGTATATGTCAGGCCCTGGGAGTGTCGTGTATATATTAGCTACCTAGGTTGACGAGGATGTAAACTGACTTGATCTTGTGTAAAAGCTACATGTTTTGTTATGATGTACATGATGTATATTATCTGCTATATTTCTATATTTCTCTATGCTTGCTTTTATTGCTCTCAATGTATGCTTGTTTTTTTTTACATTATCATCCGCAGCGAATAAAAAAAAAGTTACTCGTAAAATTGGCAACGTTCTAACAAGGCACAGGCTCATATATTAAATAATAGATAAAAGTTGGAAGGATAAGTTAGTAACACTTAGCTTCTTGTATGACCATGGCATTCTGGGAGTTGGGTCGTTACACGGTACACTTACCGGTTAGTTTGTTCAGAAATCTAATTTTCTCCATCAAGTTTTTGGTGTCGTTGCCGAGGATTGATTTAGATCAACAATGATTAAGTGGGTAATAAGTCTAGATTAAGCATTTTCTTTGGTTTTGTTAGCTAAGCTCTTTTAATTTTTTGTTTTCCACTGTTACTAAGGTGTTTGTGTTATTGCCTTACTAAGAAATTCTCATCTGAGACATGAATTTAAATTTTCATTGGTGATTGTGTTTTGCAAAATTCAAATGGAGTTTACCTCATCTTTTGATCAATCATATCATATGGGATATTGCCCACCACCACAAAATGATTCAAGTCATTATCCTAATGGTGGCTGGGAATATCACCAAAAGATGACAAATTATGAGCAATCCAACCAGTGGGGATATGCTACAAGGACACAAAATGATCAAGACAATTCCATGGGATACTATGCAACACCACAAAATGATTCATCTCATTATGCTAATGGTGGATGGGAGTATCAACAAAGAATGATAGAGTATGAACACCTCCCATAGCCACAAAATGACTCGTATTGTTATGACAACTACACAAATTGTGGCTTGAAGGGTCAAAACCAAAGAGATTTCAATGCTTCATATTCTAAACTTTTAGAGACATTCTCACTTGATTTTGCTGACAATACATTCACGCAAGATTGCTCCGCAATACCACAAAATGATCCATACTCTGATGAATTTGATAATGACTCAAGTTGTGGGTAGGAGGAGCAAAACCAAAGAGCATTTAACAGTTCATACTCTACTTATCAAGAGCCTTCATTACTTGAGCAAACCTTCAATTCATTTATATAAAATTGTCCAACCTCACCTCCCAGTTTTTCATTTGAGGATCCTCCATCACTTGACTATGCCTCAACACAAAGTTTCCTCCATGATCCATATAACTCATCTGACCAACCACAAAATTCATTTCACTACACAGAAGACTCATTTCAACATTCACAAAATTTATTTCACAACTCACAAGACTCATTCCATACCCCTCAAAACAACTTCACCACAATATTCACCTATCTACAAAATCAGTATCAGCCTTCATCCCTTCAGCTGGCAGTCAAACAACTCTGTCAAAGACAAAAACAATCTTTGAAAGAGCAAGGAATCCTCTTTAAGAAGATGGATAGGCACTTAGAGCAAATGAGGAGAAACTTAGAACTGTTAAGCAAGGAAGATGAAGACCAAATGTTGAGTGTAAAGGAGGAAGTGGAAGAGCAAGATAAAGAAGCTCCAGTGTCAAGTGAAACTTCAATGGAAAAGGAGGTTGTGGAAGTATTTGAACCTATGACTTCATATCCACAGAAGCTAAGTGAGGTGACAAAGGAATATGAAAACTCAAAACCCACACAAAAGCTTGAGTCAGTGATTGAAAGATATGAAGAGAAGATGAAGAAATCTTGGGAAGATAAACAAACCTCTTTCATAGAAGTGCTGTTAAACCAGATGTTGAATGCAAAGAAGGAAGTGGAAGAACAAGAAGAAGAGGCTCTTATACCAAGTAAAATTTCAATGGAGAATGAGGTGGTGGAAGTATATAAGCCTAGGATTTCATATTCACAGAAGCTAATTGAGGTGACAGAGGAACATGAAGCTTCACTCGCAAAGGACTTAAGGGAAGATCATGAACAAGAAGGGGAGGAAGCCAATTAAGGAGATTCACACTCAATTGAAGCAAAGCTGCATAGAGGAAGGGCTCATTGAACCACTAATTCAAGAGGCTTTTGATGAAGAGAACACTCCAACAATCACACAATTACCAAGTCTTGAAATCAAAGAAGTGAAGGCAACTGACAAGAGCACCAAAGAGAAGATTGTGACTAAGCTACAAAGGACAACATTCATGAAAAAGGAAAGGTCAACTGCAAACAATCCAACCCCTGAACCATGATAAACCCCAATTTTGTGGTTTATTTTGTGCTTATTTTGGGGGATTTTATCATATTTTCCCACATTTATTCAATGAAATAGCATGGTTTTGTAATTCTCCCTTGATTTGTGCTTAAATGTGAAAACATGCTTTTTAGGCCTTAAAATAGCTAAATTTAACTCACTTTAATTCCATTCGATGCCTTGATATGTTTGTTAAGTGGTTTCAGCTTTAGAAGGCAAAGTTTGGATTGAAGGAATGAAGAAAAAGCATGCAAGTGGGAGAACTCATGAAGAAATGAAGGAACCGTAAAGCTGTCAAGCCTGACCTCTTTGCACTCAATCGACCATAACTTGAGCTACAGAGGTTCAAATAAGGTGGTTCCAGTTGCGTTGGAAAGCTAACATCTGGGGTTTCGAAATGATATAAAATTTGCTATAGTTGCCCGACGTATAGGGGCGAGCATGTGCCATGTACGATTAGGGGCCTAATCTAACTCATTTCTGATGCTATTGAACCCAAGGATTGAGGGGGGAATGAACCAAGTAGTCATAGTTTAGTTTTCATCATGTTTTAGGATAGTAATTAGGATAAAGTTAGGTTAATCACTCTCAAATTTCTCTTTCAATTCTTGTTTTGACTTCAATTCTCCTTGTGTTTTAGTGTTCTATTGTCTTAATCTTCTTAGCCTCTCTTATTATTTTCTTATTTTACTCTCTTTTATGTTGATAAACCATTGTTAGATTTTGAATTATTTTAAAACAATTTTATGTTTCTATGTCCTTTTTATGTTCATCTTAATTGCTATAGTTGATTTCTTGCTTGTGGTAGTTATGGGTTTCCTTTAATTCTAGCCTTTTGTGATGTTTACTTTTCTTGCACTCTAGGTGTTTGTTAAAATGCTTTCACTAATTTTTGAGTAGTTTCCTTTACTCTTGGCCTAGGCTAAGGGAATTGAGTGACCTTGAGTCATTAGGTCTCAATGATTTTGTGATTTAAGAACCCTTGGTGATCAATTTGATATCCATTGACACTAACCCACTACTAATCTAATTAGTAGGTAGGTTGGGACTTATGGGTTGATGTGATGAAGCCTATTTGACGTACTTCAAGTCTAGGAGTAGATATTACATACTTAAGACTTTTGGAAGTAGACTTAATGGGTTAGTACCTCATAATTATCAATATTTGGTTTGTAGACAAAGATGGTGATCTCAATTACCTATGTCTAGCCAAGAGTTCTTTCCATTTCTTTTATTAGTCTTGTTATTTTACTTTCTTGTCATTTATTTTCCTGCAAAAATATAAAATCAAAACCCCCTTTTCATTTTCATAGCCAATCATTGACCATTTCATTGCAATTCCTTGTGAGACGACCTGGAGTTTAAATACTTCGGTTAATTTTTATTTAGGGTTTGTACTTGTGACAACTCAAATTTTTTATGTGGGAATTGTTTGTTGGTTTAGAACTATGCTTACAATGAAGTTCTTATTTCTAGAAGAGAAATTCTAGACCGACACGACAATTTTCTTAAATCAGTCATTTCGGATTAAGATGAGATCGTTGGTAGTGAAGCTTCGTAGGACTACCTTCTGATTATACCTTAAAGCCATTTGACGCTTTAATGCTTTCTTTCGAATCCGAGCTCTTTCTCGGACTTCTGGAGGTAGGTCCAGCTCTTCCCTTTGAATTTGGGAGTTGGCCTTTTTCATTGTAGAGGATAATTCTGGGGGATCCTTCTTCTATCTCCACTGGAATCATTGCCTCCATTCCATAAGTAAGTCAGAAGGGTGATTCTCCTGTGGTGGAGTGTGGAGTTGTCCGATATGCCAATAGGACTTGTGGGAGTTCTTCAGCCCAAGCTCCCTTCGCATCCAGTAGCCTCCATTTTAACCCGGCCAGTATGACTTTATTGACAGCTTCTGCCTGTCCGTTGGCTTGTGGGTGTTCTTCGGATGTGAATTGGTGTTTTATTTTCAGGTCAGCTACCAAGTTCCTGAAACCTGTATCAATAAACTGAGTGCCATTATCTGTGGTAATGGAGTAAGGAACCCCGAACCTTGTGATAATGTTTTTATAT
The DNA here is from genome assembly GCF_000816755.2 of Arachis ipaensis. NCBI lineage: Eukaryota > Viridiplantae > Streptophyta > Magnoliopsida > Fabales > Fabaceae > Arachis > Arachis ipaensis. Next base: position 50,242,536 of record NC_029788.2, read on the forward strand.
AGAAATGTCCGACTTCTTTGGGACGTGGCAGTAGCTAAGGGCTCTGCCTCAATCCATTTTGTGAAATAGTCTACTCCTACAATGAGGAACTTGACTTGTCCTGATCCCTAGGGGAAGGGTCCAAGGAGGTCGAGGCCCCACTTTGCAAATGGCCAGGGCGACATAACACTGATGAGCTCCTCTGGTGGTGCAATATGAAAGTTAGCATGCTTCTGACATGGTGGGCACGTCTTGACGAAATCTGTTGCTTCCTTTTGCAAGGTTGGCCAAAAGAACCCAGCTCGGAGTACCTTTTTGGAAAGAGCTCATGCCCCGAGGTGATTGCTACACATACCACTGTGTATTTATTCTAGGACTTTCCTTGTGTCGGAGGTTGGCACGCATTTTAGGAGGGGTATTGAAATCCCTCTCCTATATAGGATGTTGCCCACTATGGTGTAGTACTGTGCTTCTCGTACTAGCCTTTTTGCCTCCTTTTTATCTGCGGGAAGTGTCTCAAATATGAGGTAGTTGATTAATGGAGTCATCCATCCTTGATCCTGACCTGATATGGTTAGGACCTTTTCTTCCTCCAAGATTGATGGACTTTGTAGTGTTTCTTGGATGAGGCTTCTACTATTTCCCCCTGGTTTGGTGCTGGCTAGTTTTGAGAGTGCATCAGCTCGGGCATTCTGTTCTCGAGGTATATGTCAGACCTCATATCCCCTGAACTGTCTGAGCTATTCTTCGGTTTTGTCCAAGTATTTTTTCATGGTGGGATCCTTAGCTTGGTAGCTCCCTTCTATTTGTGAGGTAACTACTTGTGAATCGCTGAAGATGGTAAGCTTTTGGACTCCTACCTCCCTAGCCAGCCTTAAACCTGCCAGTAGTGCCTCATATTCAGCCTGATTGTTTGAGGCAGGGAATTCGAACTTTAGTGATAGCTCGATTTGGGTTCCCTGATCACTTTCAATAATTACACCTGCGCCACTCCCAATTTTTTTCGAGGAGTCGTCTACGTAGAGATTCCATTTTATAGGAGTTCCCGGGGTGTCAGTGTACTCGGCAATGAAGTCGGCCATATACTGTGATTTGATGACTGTCTGAGCTTCATATTGTAGATCGAATTCGGATAACACGACTGTCCACTGTAGAATTCTTCCAGCTAAGTCTATTTTCTATCTTTTGATCCTTTAGTTCGGCCCCTTATAGAGCCTTGCCGATGAAGTAGATGGGTTGTTGCCCACTTTCGTCTTCTCTGACTAGTGCTGAGGCTATTGCCCGACTTCCCACTGCGAGGTATAATATGAGTTCTTCACTTTTTCGTGGTCGAGTAAGAATGGATGGTTGCCCCAAGAATATTTTGAAATCTTGGAAGGCTCTTTCGCACTCTGTTGTCCATTCAAACCCTTTTCTTTCCTTAATGTTGCGTAAAAGGGGAGAGATCTTACCGTTGATCCGGCTAGAAATCTGGACAGGGCTGCTAGTCTTCCGTTGAGCTATTGTACTTCTTTGACGCAGGTTGGACTTTCATGTTGAGTATAGCCTGGCATTTATCTGGGTTCGCCTCAATTCCTTTTTGAGTGAGCATAAAGCCCAAGAATTTGCCAGCTTCTACCGCGTAGGTGAACTTTGTGGGGTTAAGTCGCATACCATGCTTTCTTATGGTGTCAAACACTTGGGTGAGGTCAGATAACAACGATTCCTCACTTTGTGTTTTTACCAGCATGTCGTCTACATATACCTCCATTAGCTTTCCGATGTGCTCGGCAAAGACTTTGTTCATCAATCTTTGGTAAGTAGTTCCTGCTTTTTTAAGTCCAAACGGCATGACTATGTAGCAGTAATTTTCCTTTGGGGTTAGGAACGAGGTCTTTTCTTGGTCGGGTGGATACATCGGGATTTGGTTGTATCGTGAATAAGCATCCATGAAGGAGAGGTACTTGTATCCGGAAGAGGCATCCACTAGAGTGTCTATATTTGAGAGCGGGTAGGGGTCTTTTAGGCAGGCTTTATTGAGGTCGGTGTAGTCGGTACACATCCGCCACTTTCCATTTAACTTCTTTACCAAGACAACGTTGGCTAGCCATAATGGGTACTTGACCTCCCTTATGAACCCTGCCTTTAGTAAGGCTTGTACCTGCTCTTCTATAGCTTGGGACCTTTCTGGGCCGAGCTTCTTATGGTTCTGTTGCACTGGCCAAGATCTGGGATATACTTCCAGTTTATGGCACATTAACTTCGGTCTCACCTTCAGGTTGTGGACGAAGTTCTTCACAAACTCGAACTCCCCCGAGTTCGATGGTGTTGATTTCCTCTCCTCTGGGGTTGCCTTTAAGATTCAGACTTTCATTGTAACAGCGTCGCGCAAGCTTTTGGTCTCCTTTTATCGTGTCGATCCCTTCTGAAGTTGGGAACTTCATGCACAGATGTGGAGTGGAGACTACTGCGGTGAGCTGGTTCAGCGTTGTCCGACCTATTAGGGCGTTAAAAGCTGAGCTCACGTCGACTACGATGTAGTCTATGTTTAATGTCCTTAACCGAGTTCCTTTTCCAAGGGTTGTATGCAGTGATATGTATCCCAGTGATTGGATTGGGGTGTCTCCAAGTCCAAACAAGCTATTCGGATATGCTCTAAGCTCTTTTTCTTGCAGACCGAGTTTGTCGAAGGCGGATTTGAACAAGATGTCCGTGGAGCTTCCTTGGTCTACCAACGTTTGGTGGAGATTAGCATTGGCAAGTATGATGGTAATGACCATGGGATCATCGTGCCCTGGGATGATACCTGTGGTGTCTTCTTGGGTAAAGGTAATAGTGGGGAGGTCGGGTGACCTTCCCCTTCTCCGACATGATATATGATGACTTGCATCATCTACCCTTCTTTCTTGCATAAAGAAGACCATAAAAGAGCATAAATCTCATTTGATCAGTACAATTTATGCATGATTTGATGAATATTATGGTACACTACTTTGAGATGAGTTGTGCTGAATTTCAGGTGAGAAAAACATAAAAAAAATGGGGTAGAAGATAAACAAGAAGCTGAGTGTGTGAAACTGGCGTGACACTTGAAGCAAGCACCACAAAAACGCATTGGTGTGGCACGCCAGTACTAAAGTCCAGAGAAGAGATTCAAAGCGTTCATATGGGCATGGCACTGATGAGAGAACTTTTGCGTGGTCTAGAAATTTGCTGATAAATCCTCGTTGTAAGTATAGTTTCTAAACCTTCAAAAGTCCTTTCATACAAACGTTTTGGTTGTCACAAGTAACAAACCCCTTTAAAATTGATAACCGAGTATTTAAACCTCGGGTCGTCTTCTCAAGGAATTGCAGGGAAGTATGTTCTTATTATTGGTTATGAGTTTTGTAAATTGGGGGTTTTGGAGCTTGGGCAATGAGCACAGATATATTTAAATGACAAATAAAATAAATAAATAACTGTAAAATAAACTTTTGGCAAGGTATGAGAAATTGGAAGTCCAGTCTAGTTATCCTTATCAATGATGATGAAAACTGAATCTTAATTCCACTTAGTTAACCTTTGCTATTACAAGGGAAGGTCAAGCAACTAATTAGTTAGATCTTTGAATCCTAGTTAATTCCTAAGAAAGATTGGGATTATTGAAGATCAATTCAATTAGCAAGGATAACAATTAACAATTATGGTATTGAGTTGGATAATTCCTGAGTTACTGATTTCTTAACCAAGACTAAAAGGGAAAATATCTAAATTAAATTAAAAGCATTCATATAAATAAAGCAAAGCAAAATTAAGTCTGAAATACCTCAAATTGCATTCACAAAAGAACTTAAATATGACATACAAATTAAATTGGAGAAATAAATAAAAAGAACATTGAACCTGGGATTGAGAGTCACTCCTAAAACTAAGAGAAGTCCTAAATCCTAATCCTAAGAGAGAGGAGAGAACCTCTCTCTCTAAAAAACTACATCTACTCCTAAAAATTGTGAATTATGAGAGCCTTTTGATGAATGGATGCATTCCTCCACTTTATAGCCTCTAATATGTGTTTTCTGGGCTGCAAACTGGGTCAAAAGCAGCCCAAAAATCGCCCCCTGCGATTTCTGTTACGTTCAGGTCGCGGAAAGGTGATGCGGCCGCGTCGTCCATGCGGCCGTGCGGATTGGGTGTTGGCCAGGTCACTGATGTGCGGAAAACGATCCGACACAAAACTCACCGGCAAGTGTACCGGGTCGCATCAAGTAATAAAACTCACGAGAGTGAGGTCGATCCCACAAGGATTGAAGGATTGAGCAACTTTAGTTTAGTGGTTGAATTAGTCAAGCAAACAAGTGTTGATTGTGTGAAATTGTGTTGACAGGAATTAAATTGCATAGAATGTAAAGGGGAGTGGGTGATTTGCAGGAAATTAAAGGGAACAAAAAGAAAAAGAGCTGAATCTTAAAGTGCAAGTAATGTAAATAGCAGAAACTTAAGGTGCAAGAAATATAAATGACTTGAAAAATAAAAAGGGAATGGGAATTGGATCTGCAGGAATTAAACAGGGAAAAGCAAAACTTAACAAAATGAAGAGTAGTTGATGTAATTAGTTGAACCGGATCTCAAAACTAAAAGGAAAATAAACTTGGTGTAGTAATTAAACAAGGAAATTAAAATGGAAACCAATAGATCTCAGGACCCAAGAGACTAGATAACTAAGTCTAGATCTCAATGCCTTCTTAGATCCAAATTTAGAGAGCAAATGCCAAATTAAAGAAGAGAGCAATGTAGAAATGTAAATCCAAGTTCAATTTTCCAGAAGCTGCAGTAAGAAAAACAGAGAGATCTCAAGGTGAGATTGAGACAAAATTTTCTCAATTCTTCAACACCCAAGACTCAAGACAAGTGTAGATGAAATTGAAAAACAAGAAAACTAAGAGGAAGAGAATTCAATTCTCCTACCCCAAGACTCAGAATCTCCAAACAGCTCAAAACCCAAAAGCTCTCTACGGTGAATACTATGAAAATTCTTAAAGAAAACTCTAAAAAGAAAAGCTCTCTTAAAACTTCAAATCCTAAGCTATTTATACACTTTCTTCAAATGATCATTAAGCCTTAAATTGGGCCTTTAGTCTTGATGGAATTGGGTTGATAATAGCCTCCGTTGATTGTTCTTGGTGTTGGGAAGAAATCCATTTGTGAACCGGGCCATGAACCATTCACGTTTGAGTCAACGTTTGAGGTAAACGTTGACTCAAACGTCCCTTGTGTGAGGCATTATGCAGATAGCCCATTTGCTGTCATCCACGTTTGAGCCAACGTTTGAGGTCAAACATGAGCTCAAACGTGGTTCTTCCCAGGCTCCCTTTTTGGCCAACGTTTGGCCCAACGTTTGAGGTAAACGTTGGCGCAAACGTAGCTCATCTAACCCATCAATCAAGGGTGCTCTTCCATGCTCTTTCTTGCCAAAATGTAGCCAACGTTTGACCTCACGTTTGAGGCTAACGTTGGCTCAAACGTTGCTGTGCCCAGGAGTGCTATTTCTCTTCTTTTTGGCGCCAATGTTTGACCTCACGTTTGAGGCAAACGTTGGCGCAAACGTTGGCTCCTTCCCCTGTTTTTTCTTCAGCCAACGTTTGCCTCAACGTTTGAGGCAAACGTTGGCACAAACGTTGGTGACATCTAGGGGTGTTCTTCAGCTGCTTCTCACGTTTGAGTTAACGTTTGAGGCAAACATTAGCTCAAACGTTGATCCCTCTTTTCAAGCCCATTCTTGCAACCTTCTTCCAAGCTTTATTCCACCTATCATCAATCAACAATTGTATCAAAGCTATGCCATAATCATGAGAGTTGTTCTTCTTCTTGTCACATGAGCAATTATGGCACAAAAACTCATGAAAATGCATCAATTTATCCCTGGTTGATTGAATCAAAGGAAACATGAAATTCAACCCAATTGGCTTACTTATGGCTTAAGAAAGTGCATAAAACTAAATGAAAACAAAGGAAAAAGACTAGTGAAACTAGGCTAAGATGACTTGTCATTAGTCACGCGTCCGCGTGACCCATGCGTTCGTGTCACCTGGCGTCGGGGAAACTATATTAAATTATATATCAAATCGAAGCCTCGGATGTTAGCTTTCCAACGCAACTGGAACCGTATCATTTGGACCTCTGTAGCTAAAGTTATAGCCGTTTGAGTGCGAAGAGGTCAGGCTGGACAGCTTAGCAATTTCTCCAACTTATTGTATTCCTTCCACTTTTGCATGCTTCCTTTCCATCCTCTGAGCCATTCCTGCCCTATAATCTTTGAAAACACTTAACACACATATCAAGGCATCTAATGGTAATAAGAGAGGATTAATATTAGCAAATATAAGTCCAAAGAAACATGTTTTCAATCAAAGCACATAATTAGGAAGGCAAATGTAAAACCATTCAAATAGTATGAATAAGTGGGTAAAGAGTTGATGAAAATCACTCAATTGAGCACAAGATAAACCATAAAATAGTGGTTTATCAACCTCCCCACACTTAAACACTAACATGTCCTCATGATAAGCTTAAGAGAACTATAAAGATGAAGAGGAATGGTAGGATGTATGAAATGCAACCTATCTATATGAATGCAACTACATGCAAAAAATGTTCCTACCTACATGGTTAAAAATAAATAAGTTCCCCCAAGACAAACATAAATCAGATTTCACTAATTAAAATTATATAGTAAAAACAAGTAAACTTGTAAGAAGATAGCTTGTGAAAGCAGGGAACATAGAATTAAGCATTGAACCCTTACAAGAAGTGTATATGCACTCTAATCTCTCAAGTGTATAGGGTTAATCACTCTACTCTTCTCTAGTCATGCTTTCTAAACTTTGTTCTTCATCTAACCAATCAACAAATATTTAATGTACCAATGCAAACATCATGAGCTCTTTTCAAGGTTGTAATTGGGCCAAGGTAAGGGTGAGGGTATATATATAAGGCTAAGTGAGCTAGTGAAGTGAATCCTTGAGTAGTCTAAGATCTCACCTAACATATACATACTCTATTAAAATTATACTTAGCTACCCAAATTTTTCCACTTTTGTATTACATACTCATGTATCAAACTTATTTTTTATTTTTTATTTTTTATTTTTTTTTCTTTTGAATTTTGTCCCATGTGCATTGGTTCTTTTTATTTTGCATTTGGGGTAATATATATATTTTTTTTCTTTTGTATCCCCTTATTTAATTACTTAATATTTTTTTTTCAATGCACATGGTAATTTGATTATTTTGATTTTACATGAGCATGCTTCCCAAAACTTTTATTTTGAAATGTCTTTATTCTTTTTAATTTTCTACCTTTGTTTTTATCATCCATGTTCCCATAAGGTTTCCCACACTTAAACAATACACAATTTCTATCTTAAGCTAACCAAGGATTCAACTTAGGATTTTTATTTTGTTTTTCTACTTAAGGCTAGTAATGTGGTTATTAAAACAAGGAGGGATTTAGAAGCTCAAGGGGGCTAACAAGGGTGATGTAAAAGGTAGGCTAATTTGGGATAAGTGAGCTAGAATCAAACAATGGCCTCAATCATATGCAAGCATGTAAATACACTAAATAATGGACATATAGATTGGAACAAAATATAGATTACAATCATAAGGAAGGAAACACACAAGAATAAAAATTTATGGTTAAATAATGTAACCATGTAAATAAGCTCAAAGTCTCACAGGTTGTGTGTTCTTTGGCTTAAAAACCATGTTCCAAATACAACTTCAAACAAGTTTAACACAAAAATTTTCATTTTAAATTAGTGAAAATTTTCAAAAATAGGGTCCTAAAAAGAATTTTATTACTTTAACCAAGTAGTAACTAAATGCACAAAATCAAATAAATATGCAGATGCAACAATGAACAAATTAACATTGGTGTTGAAATAGGAAATAACTAATCCATGGAGATCGGTATCGACCTTCCCACACTTAAAGATTGCACCGTCCTCGGTGCATGCTAAGATGTGCAAGTGGATGGGGGTTGTGGTTCCTCAGCTGGGGCTCTTTTTGTTCCTTTCCTTGCTGTTAATTTGGGAATGGCTTTCTCTTTTCCTTTCTTGGTGGCCATCCTGAAAAAGGGAAGAGAAAGTAAATTAAATTCAAAGAGATATATATAGCAAGGAAGAGAACGGAAAAGGTGGTAATGGATGCACATTAAGATATAACTGACATTAACACATGCTCGCGAGTACATGTGAAAAGCCATCAATGGAAAATAGCTAGTGCATATAAGGACAAGTGAATGCAAGGTGTTTATTGGCATGCCGGCAGAGGGCATGAGTAGCATAGATCAAGCATTACTCGTAACAAACCATCATGTTTGTATTGACAATTAATTTCAATTAATACAATAGTAAAGGGAGTTTATGAAAAGCAAGCATTGAATAGTATAAAGTAAAATAGAGAAGTGCATAATGCCATATGGGTTTTTTCACAAACACATAGCATGCATAGTAAATAAGCTATTTGAAAGTATTAAATTGAACATGCAAGCATCCTATAAAAAGTAATATATAATTGTCAAATAATTATGCAACAATCCACAATGACCCAAATAAAATTCCAACACTAATGAAAATAATGCAATGAATGAAAGTATGCAAGTAAGCAAAAGAAAATAAAAGATAAGAAGAATGAGAAGGGAAGGAAGGGAAGAAGAAGTAAGTAAGAAAGGAGGGAGGAAAAATTAGGATTGGGGAAGATAAAATATTTTGGCATATTAGGTTAAGGTGTGCGACGCTGGCGACGCGGTCGCGTGGGTGACGCGGCCGCGTGGTGCGCAATAAGGTCAAGCGACACAGACGCGTGGGTCATGCCATCGCGTGACTCGATTTGTGCTAGTGGCGCGAGTGCAGCCTCGCGCTCGCACAACTCTCTGTTCAAAATCTTATTAGTGCCAAGTTTTAAGTGACGCGATCGCATGGGGCATGCAATCGCGTGAGTGGGCTTTAAAGGAATATGACGCGGTCGCGTGGGTCACGCGGCCGCGTGGGAAGGATTATGCGTTCAGCACCAATCCAGCACCACTCTCGCACAACTTTTGGGTGTGCACCACTTTGACGTCGAAATCTTGGTCACGCGGACACGTGGGGCACGCGATCGCGTGGGAAGCTATTATTCCCATATGACGCGGTCGCATCAGTGATGCGGTCGCGTGGGACGATTTGTGCCATTGGCACGCCTCCAGCCACGCTCTCGCGTGACTTTTTGTTCGTTTTCTTTTCTTCCCATTGCACTGGTGACGCGGACGCGTTAGCGACGCTACCGTGTCGCGTGCGTGTTTTTCCATTTTTTATTATTTTTTTTATTTCTTTAATGCAATATGCAGATGCAAATGCAGTGCTTAATGTGAATGCTATGCATGATTCCAGGTTCAATGAAAATAAAATAAAATAAAAATAAACAACACGAAATAAAATTGAAAAAGAACGATCATACCATGGTGGGTTGAAAAAGAACGATCATACCATGGTAGGACATTTGATGAGATTCCTGCTATGGTGGCTTGTGCTTGTACTAATCCAGGAATCCCCACCAATGTTTGTATTTCTAGTAGCCTCCGGGGTCCCAAACTAAGCATGTAAATCCCTTAAGAAGCTTCAAACAGATTCTTAGGCTCCCGGGGTGACAAATGCCAGAACAGATTCTAGGATCCCAAACTTTACTTTTACACCCGTTTTTGTCTCGATCTGCATTTTTCCAGCCGGGTGAAAGGTGATCTGAATTCTCACTGCAGCGACCAAACAGCTTCCTAGACCCATTCAGTA